>NC_133769.1:75387118-75461844 GCF_003597395.2 Chelonoidis abingdonii | reverse complement strand
CCGCTTGCCCACAGGCCGCACAGTGGGCCCACATGGGCTGCACAGTGGGCCCACGGGCCACATATTGTGCAGGCATGGGTTACACGATGAATAAGGAGATATGTAACAGCAGTAAGAGTGGCAGGATCTGTTCCTTAATAGGAGAGAATTTTGAGATATGGGAGGTAGAGAAGCCAGGGGACATTTCTGTTTGGTGGAAGGCCATTTCAAGTTGGAATAGGGACCTGGCAGGGAAACTGAGAGAGAGACAGACAAATAGACAGAGTTGGGATATGGATGAAAGGGAACAAAAGCCTGCATCACCTGAACAAGTCCAAAGGATATAGATCCTACTTTTGGTTTTCCCTCAACAAATGTAACGTTCTGGCCACTGAGCCCTCTATTCCCTACTACAAGATGTCTCCAAAAGTTGGGATTTGAACTGGTTAAAAAAAATTTTTTTGCACAAAACTACCTTCTAACATAGTAATTTTATCTGTGGTTCTTATATACCATTCTCATCATTCTGGTATGTAAACACCTCACATTTGAGCTCCTTAATATTGCTCTTCATTTCTTTCTGCTTTTATTTCCTACAGTGCTTTTTTGCAGCTTGTACAAAATGCACATTTACTTCTGCGATGTCAATGAATTTATTAAAAGCAGCAAAGAGTCCTGTGGCACCTTACAGACTAACAGACGTATTGGAGCATGAGCTTTCGTGGGTGAATATCCACTTCGTCAGATGCATGAACTTATTGGCTCTGTAAAGAACTGTTGTCTCTGCATTGAAACAATAATCAGTGCTTGTATTTAGCACAGAGAATGAAACCATTATCTTGCCATTCTAAAACTGACTCATTAAGAAATTCAAGATTTCTTCTAGGATAATGTTGCAATGTAGATTGATGTCAACTACCCTAAGTTTCTTCATCGTATAATTAAATAGAGAAACAACCAACTCAGCAGTTTAAGGGCAATTTTAACAAACTGACAATTCTAAAAAAGACCAGCAGATGGCATGTGGCACATACAGTACAACTAAATATGAGACTATATCTTCAGTATAAGAAACAATAGAAATACCTTCTAGAATAAATATGGGCAATATATTAAGAAAAGCCAACCTGTTCTACTCATTCTAGTTCACCAGTTATGGAAAATATTTAAAGAAAAATCTCTAAATAACAATTTGCCACAAACATTGCTGTTACCTCTTCAAAAAGGAATTTGTTATTCACACACAATATGACCTCCATTCTGCCAGAAAAATATTTCAGATGACACATAAAACAGGAAGTCTGACTACTTGTTACTATCCATTGGCACTTCTTGTAGAAAATAATGGGGTGTTGGTCCCCACAACCTGGTCAAATTCTAACTCAAGTACATCCAAGGTAAATAAATTCCCTATGATGTTTCCAAATAGATAGAATATTATTCCTCATTTTATGACCAATGTCATGTAGAGCTATAGTGCATTGCAAAACAGTTCTTCCAGTCCAAATCTACAAATAGCTGAAGTCCTGCTCCCACCAAAGTCAATGGGAGTTTTACAATGGATTTCAGTGGCAACAGTGCCCATGGCACTTTGACATCCTTCAAGAGGAAACGTCTGTATAAATGTAAGATAATATTATTAAGATATGTCTTCTGATGTTTCAAAGGCCTAATACTACAGTCATAGTCCAATTTCCTAAATACAACAATAATAATCTGTACTTAATCTGTAGTGCCTTCGTGTAGAAAGATCTCAGGTAGGTATTACAAGCCCCATTTTACAGATGGGGAAATTCAGGCACAAAGAAAGTTACGTTACTTGCCAAAAGTTACACTGGAAATCTATGGCTGAACCTGGAAAAAGACTCAATTCCCTGATTTTCCCGTCCTGTTCTTCAAACACTTGGCCATCGTTTCCATATTTCCACAGACTTCACAAAGGATGAAAGAAAAGATATGCAGTTACCACATAGAGAAGGTTACGTTGTACATAAATTCAGTGATAAGAAATAAAGTCCAAGATCATTTAAATGTATTTCAAGAGAAATAAAGTGAGCAGTAATTATATATCTACGAATGTATGCAACAAATGTTTTACAAAATTACCTCTTTTTACAATGTACCAGTCAATTGGGCCAGACCCTCAGCTAGACTAAATTGGAATAGCTCCAGTGAAGTCAGTACAGTTTCACCAATTTATTCCAGCTGAGGTTCTGGATCAGTTCCATCTAATAGTGCTAGCTCTTTTAAGTGCAGACAGTATATATGGTGAGCAATATTAGGGTTTGTATACACCTGTATTCCTCACCTTCTGGAAAGTGACTATTTGAATCACAAAACTAAAATGCTGCCATAAGGAAATTTTTCAAATGAATTGAAAAGGAGGAATATTTTTCTTCATTCTAAATGTAATTGGTCGAATAATACATTAAATGCTTCCAATGCCAAGGAGTCTATCAGGTGCCTTCTTCAAATCCAAGAACCAGTTATTGAAGCCGGAAAGATCTAACATCAAAATGCTTTTATAAAACTTGACATTCATTTTTGAGACTACATAACATTTATACAAGAATATTCCAAACCAAAAATTGTAAAGAAAAAAGGCTGAAGCTTCATTAAAAGGACTAATTCATATCTTATTTTCAACAATAAACATATACAAAGAATATCTTCCATATTTTTGGTAGGTACTTCTATCCACAGATGGACGCACTGAATTCTTTTGAATTGTGCCAAATCATGACGACCATATAACCATTTCAACATGGAAATGCCAATCATGCTTTAACAGCTAGAGACATAGAATCTATTAAATTAGGCAGAAGTAACTGATTAAATCAACTGGGAAGGTCATAGACTTTAATTGAATTGTCAAACAATGACTCATGACATTAATTGAGTTTTAATGGCCTTGAATGAACAGGCTTTATTGTGGTTAAATCCCACTTGACTATCTTTACCACCTGGCCCGTATCCACTTCTATAGTGATTTAATAGCACCTTTGCTTCTGACTTTTATGAACTCCAGAAATCATAATGTTGAATTTGTATGTTTTTTTTTAAATGGAGATATTCTATCTTCTAGAACTGGAAGGGACTTTGAAAGCAGGGGTGGCTCCAGGCCCCAGCATGCCAAGCCCGTGCTTGGGGCGGCAAGCCGCGGGGGGCATTCTGCCGGTGCTGCGAGGGTGGCAGGCAGGCTGCCTCCAGCGCTTTGCCTGCGGAGGGTACGCTGGTCCCGCAGTTTCGGTGGACCTCCCACAGGCATGCCTGCGAAGGGTCCGCTGGTCCCGTGGCTTCAGAGGACCCTCCCGCAGGACCAGCGGACCCTCTGCAGACAAACCGCCGGAGGCAGCCTGCCTGCCATGCTTGGGGTGGCAAAATCCCTAGAGCCGCCCCCACTTGAAAGGTCATAGAGTCCAGCCCCCTGCCTTCACTAGCAGGACCAAGTACTGATTTTGCCCCAAATCCCTAAGTGGCCCCCTCAAGGATTGAGTTCACAACCCTGGGTTTAGCAGGCCAATGCTCAAACCACTGAGCTATCCCTCCCTTATGTAACTACATAAAAAGAGAACCTCCAATATGAATTACTTTCTTGATGTAAGTTTACATAAGCAAGAATGTATCTTGAAGGGGAAAAATCCAACCATTAATATAAAAACTGTTTTTCTGTACTTTCTGAGCAATAATGGATTGTGGTATCCATTTATACTAATCCAATTATGCATCTTACTGTATTTAATTAAATCTGTTGTCCCTCACCATAACAATCAAGTTGCTCTTTAAACTGAAAATTCACATCAGATCACATTAGGAATTAGATTTCTGATGCCGACTTCATCAAGACTCTTCACAGACTTTATGTATCAGCATCTAGAAATCATAACATTTATCAGGGCTTAAAACTGGGAAATGATGTGCTGCTCTGAGGAAGTTGATTTCGAGCTTCATTTATGAAATGGAAGTACTACTATGGGCATGGCTGATGAAAGAATAAAACACACTGAAGTTTGTCAGGCAACAAGGCTTTCAAAGAGGGTGCCTAAAAATAATTGTCTGCATCTTTCTACCATCTAAATATTCTGTCAAATTTACATTAAACCAGTTCTTAAGGACACAGTGTTTCCTGTTTCTGGAACAGACTTTTTGACCTTCCATAATACTGAAGAGGGTGATATGAACCAACTTTCATTTCAGAACGTTTTTCTTGGTTCAAACTACTATGGTACAAAGTTTTTCACTCAGTGGACAGGATTCGATAACAGCTGGTGACTAGTTTTTAAATTAATAAGTACAATTCCTTTTTTTTTTAATTTGGAAGTAAATGATTAGTCCAGCAATAAGTATCACATTTCCAGAGAAATAGCATTTCATAAACATCAAATGTTTCCATAAGCTATGTCGCGTAAGTGCCATTTTTCTGTAAAGCATTCAGTAAATTTCACAATTGTTTATCTACTCTTGGATATAAGAAACATTTTAAAAATGAATTATTGAACAGATTTGGATACGCTTCCTTTACTCCAGGAGCTGTCTTATTAACTTTGGTGGGGCTACTCCTGGAATAGGGCACAATTCAACATGAGTATGGATAGGAGAATCTGAATGCTTAGTGTTTAACTGTGACAGGTGACTGATTCATAACTACAGAAACTGAAAGTGTGCTGCTGATCCACAGATCAATTACGTCACAGGGCATTAGTGATGCAGTCTTATCCCACAAAGCCCTGCCAATACTCCAATGGAAAGAGAATGAGAAGATAATTCTGTTTCCAGGCTAATTCAGTTCTTCCCGCTACCCTTTCTTCTTGAAACTTCATGATATAAAGATAATTAGAGCTAATTGTCATGGTGTTGCCTGAAATGCGGGTACGTGGCCATCGTGGATTGAAGTGAAATTATCAACTTATTTCATATAGGCCAAACAACAACTGGCTGGCTATAATTAACTTTCAGTTACTACCAATGTGGTCTTTCTTCTAACAAGAAAGCTTGAGGTGAAAGTTACAATATCTAATGACTAATTCTCAGTCATTTCTAGTTTTGTACTGGGAAAGGAGTGCCACTTATTAACATTTTAAAAATAAATATCTACAGTACCTGGTATCTCTTTGATAAATCCAGCCTAATGCCAGTCATATTTAGTAATATAAACATTAGGCCAAATTAATGAGGAAATCCTGTCCCAAGGCCATATTCTTTGTTACTTTTTCATTCAATTGCAGGTCAGGTTGAGGATTCCACATGCAACTGTCAAAAGAAAAATGAACCTAAATACCAAGCACTGTTGTAGTTGCTAGTGTAACCACCACACTACAACGTTGTGGTGAAAGTTGGACACTCAGGCAAGATAAACACTAATGGTCCATTTGTGATAGTTAGTCCCCAGCCCAGACGGGAGTAATGCAAAGTGTCACCATGCCATCATGAGCTTGAGGATGGAGGGATTGTGCCTCACAGTAACCCTGCCCAGGTAGCCCAGTGCACTGGGGTAAGCGGGGGAAGGGGACGGGACAGTGCAGCCTGGCCTGCACCACTTTCTAGAACAGTGGGCTCGTTCCCCTAACACTGGTCATGATCCAGTAAAGAACTTAAGAATGTGCTTAAGTACTTTGCTGGATTTTGGCCTCTGTGGCCAATGTGGTTTTTAGAGAGACTTACCTCCTTTTTGCTTCATTTAAGGTGATTTGTGCCCTGTGGGGTTCAATGAGGGAGCAGTCCATGCACTCCTTGAGTGCAGGGACTGGCTCCAGCTCTTGTGCTGGGCACACAAAGGGGAAAAGCCTCCTCCTTCTTTTTGTTCTTTCAGACAAATGTCTAACCAGAGCCAATGGCTTGAAGCTGTAGACAGACAAATTTTGATTGGAAATAAGATGCAAATTTTTAACAAGTGACAGTACTTAACCATTGGAAAAATTTGTCAAGGGTTGTGGTGGATTCTCCATCAAAGGCAATTTTTAAATCACGATGGGATGTTTCTCTAAAAAAGATATGGTCTACTTCAAGCAGGCCTTTGTTATGCAGGAGATCAGACCAGTTAATCACAGTGTTCCCCTATGGCCTTACAATCTATAGTATGAATCTTTGCACCCTTCCCCTCCTCACACCACCGCAGTGTAAGAGTCAGGGGTAAACTGACTATCGTGACCCCTCTGTATTACAGCACTGTGTGTATTAAAAACAAAGTGTGTGTGTTCATTCTACACCTTTTTTATTGCTTTTACTAAGACATTTCAAGTACCAGACACATATTCTAATAGCATACAATACAGCAGTAATATGTGCTGCATATTTAATAGCATAGGTAGTACAGAATGCTGGTTAGTCTGTCTATTACAAAACCTGAATTTATATGAAACAATATGCAAAAAATGATAGAGTATGAAAGATAAAAAGCAGGAGGTGCTTAAGTCTATACCAGGGGTTCCCAAACTTGTTCCGCTGTTTGTGCAGGGAAAGCCCCTGGTGAGGCAGGCCGGTTTGTTTACCTGCTGCGTCCGCAGGTTCAGCTGATCGCAGCTCCCAGTGGCCGTGGTTCACTTCTCCAGGCCAATGGGAGCTGCTGGAAGTGGCACGGGCAGAGGGACTTTCCCTGCACAAGCGGCGGAACAAGTTTGAATCACAACTTACATGCTAAAACATAACCCATGGAATTTACTACTGTGAAACACAGATGCAAATAGAAAAAAAAATCTACATTTAGTTACTACTTTGCAAACATGAAATGTTGAACTATTTCAGAATGTTTCCAAAACACCAAGAAGGACTATAGAACACATTATGGACTAGCAGCAGAGAATCCTGTGGCACCTTATAGACTAACAGAGGTTTTGGAGCGTGAGCTTTCGTGGGTGAATACCCACTTCGTCAGACGCAGGTAGTGGAAATTTCCAGGGGCAGGTATATATATGCTAGCAAGCAGCATAGAGATTTAAAACGAAAGGGGTTAAGATTTTTCCAAGGGGTCCCGGGAGGGTGGGCCCTGTTCTAGCAGTAGAGGTGTGAAAGCCAAGGGAGGAGAAACTGGTTCTGTAATTGGCAAGCCATTCACAGTCTTTGTTTAGTCCAGAGCTGATGGTGTCAAATTGCAAATAACTGAAGCTCAGCAGTTTTCTCTTTGCAGTCTGGTCCTGAAGTTTTTTGCTGCAGGGATAGCCACCTTAAGGTCTTGCTATAGTGTGGCCAGGAGGTTGAAGTGCTCTCCTACAGGTTTTTGTATATTGCCATTCCTGATATCTGATTTGTGTCCATTTATCCTTTTCCGTAGTGACTGTCCAGTTTGGCTGATGTACATAGCAGAGGGACTAATTATGGACTAATTATCTGCAAAACATTTAGTTTGAAAAATTCTCTCTCTTTTTGTAGCTGAAGCATTCTTGCTAAAAACAAACATAAAAGCTCTGCGTCTGGCCTGAAAACTAATGTGGTATTAAAATTCCTAAAATCCTTCTTTATCTTTCAAGGCTTTCATACCTACTTCAGCATATTTCAAATGCTGAAAAGGTTTGTGCATGTAAAAGCTCTCGCTTGGCATTATTTCTGATTAAAATCTATATCCAGTAATCACAACTACTGTAAATTAACTATTATAGCTCTTAATATTATTATTAATTATTTTTATATATTAAGGTAATACTTAAAATGTGTTAGGTGGTTTATAATTATATAGCAGTATATAAAGGTATAAAGGTATTTAGTCATTGCTGCACTCAGCATTGCAATGCATAACTCAAGGATAGCAATGCAACTTTAAGGTAGTAGAGGGCTACAAAATCCACTAAAACCCTTTGACAAGCCATATAGATGTTTTTTTTTAAAAAAAAGATTGAGGCAGATCGCTGCAGAACACAGTCCTTTACTAAAGCTGCTACTACCTCAGAATCACTCTGCTCACCTCTGCTTCCCTATCCACACAGTCTCAGACTCTGCCCCCACCACCCAACTCCAGTGACTACCTCCCCATTGGCTGATTGCGAGCTGAGAGCCAATGAGATTCTGACCAGGCACTTCCAGTAATGGGCAGGGCACACCTCTGTCAATGGAGAGCTGCATGGTGTGGGGATGGAGATGGAACCTGTGTTGATAGGAAGCCTGGCACACGGGCTCCTCACAAGACAGAGCCTGTATCCATGGGGAGCATACCTATAGGCAAACTAGGTAGCTGTCTAAGGCAACAGATTTCTGGGAGAAGCTATTTATGTTTTCAGTACTTGACTGGCGAAATTGAGATGAGAATGAAATGATAGTTTTACAATTCAGTTACCCATTATAAAGCAGTCTACTAATGTCACTAATACCTAAATAACAAACTCCTACTTGAGGTCACAAACTGTTAGCAACGAGTGACCTCAGTTAGGAGTTTTTTGATCATTCAGGTCCTGCAAACCCCAACATGAGTTTTAAAAAATGCTTTTTGCTGCTTGGAGTTTTACGATGTCAGATAATGGAAAGCATTTGTCTGGTGCAGAATATGAAAAACACAAAGCAGAAAAAGATGCTTTTTGAAAGTCACAGAAAGGTTCTATGTTAAAATATATGAAAAAATCAATGTTGCAAATACTGGAGAAGTGGAGGAAATTTGTGAAAATAAGGAATCAGAACTGCCTGGTGATGAAGTCATTGAAGCAAAAACCACTCATGGAGCAGAGTCGGAAACTGCCTCTTCAGGAAAAGATAGTGATTATATGAGTACTATAAGCAACATCATTAGCGAAAAGAAGACTGATGCTGATCTGACACTGCTCAATGGCCCAAAATAAATTGAAGAGTTGCAGAACAGCTAGTGGCAAAAGGACCCATGCAAGTAAAATCTTTTCAACTTCCCATACTGGAAACAGGAAGTTTAATCCAAATCACTACAAGCATCATATGTCAACCCGTGGGGCTGTTGCAAGGATCTGGTAACTTATTCAATAAGTAGTGAAAGTGTATTTGTTTTTGCTGCAAGATCTTTACTTGGAATGTGATGTCTGTGCTGGCAACTGATGGCATTTGAAACTGGAAAAATTTATCTGCCATTCTCAGCAGTCATGAAAAATCACTTGATCACATCTCATTGGTTTAGATTTTGGAAAATGGAAGAGAGATTAAACTGTAATAAGACAGTTGATCAATATCATCAGTGTATAAAAGCCAAAACAGAACACTGGGGCAATGATCTGCATAGAATTATGGCTCTTTCTTGGACAATTGCTGTTGAGAACTTGGCTTTTCTGAGCCACTCAGACAGGCTGTATAAATCAAGTAATGGAAATTTTCTAAAATGTGTAGAGTTGATGGGCATGTTTTATGGCATTGCAAAAGAACATTTGAGAAGAACAACATCAAATAAAACCTATTTTCATTACCTTGGGATAAAATATTCAGAAAGAGTTGATTGACCTCTTGGTATCAAAATCAAAGGCAAAATTTTATCCCTGGTGAAAGAGTCAAAACATTATTGAATCATCCTTGAATGTACGCCAGAAATTAGCCACATATAACAAATCATTGTAAGATATGTTTCCACTAGATGAGGAAAACAAGATGTAAACATGGAAATATAGGGAAACTTCTTCGCTTTTGTGAAACTGAATGATTCAGCTGGTGCAGGTATGATGGAAGTTGTTCCCTTACAGACATGATTCTGCCAACAGAGCTAATATGATGGGAAGGAATAGTGGAGTGCAGAAATGGGTGCACAACCTTAACTTGAACATTTTTCATGGCCAGTAATGCCCATTCGCTCAACTGGATACTGAGCAGTGCTGCTGGATGTTGTACTGATGCAGAAAGCTTTGGTGGGGTCATTCAGGCAATTTTTGTTTATTTTTCACTGTCAATGTATCGATGGGATATTCTTTTAAAATAACAGAAACTCAGGTCTTACAGTGAAACTGTCTGGAACAAGCTAGGAAAGCAGAGCTGAAGCTGTCAGAGCCATAAGGTATCAAGTTGGAGAAGTGCACTATACATGGCTATCCATAGCTGATGATGCAATACTGGTACTTCTTGAAGCAAATCTCAGAAGAAGCAAGATCCATCGCTGGACAAATGTTAAATTTCAAATTTCTGTGCAGCTTAGTGAAATGGCATGATATTTTGTTTGAAATGAACATAGTGAGCAAGACTTTACAAGTGGTAAAACTTGACCTCCGTCAAGCAATCAAACAAGCAGTCTACAAGATTTCTGGCAAAACTATTGGTCAGATTGCAGTTTTGTATCTGCACTTGCTATTGCTTGACAATTAGCAGAATCACTTAGCATACAAGGAAGATTTGAAGAAGAGATCCAAGTCAAAAGCTGAAGGAAAAAGACTCTTTCACTGATTCTTGCAATGAACCATCAACCTTCAACAGAGCTTCAAAGTGAACTTCTTTTATTCGGTAGCAATACTGCCATACAGTCAGCAGAGGAAAGATTTTCTCAACTTCAAAACCTTAATAAGTCTTTCAGTGTTTAGTAAAAATTCCGGAACTGCTTTCAAGCAGTCAGGAGACATTATTTGAAAAGTGCCCTGTTCTCCAATCCTTCCTGACAGATGGTGATTTGAAGGATATAGATGCTTTAGAGTTAGGTGATGAATTGACAGAGTGGAACCTAAGGCAAGTCCTACACAACGGCTGGAATACATCTGCTGCCTGAATAACATGGCATCAGTTTTCCCCAATACATTTATTGCCCAGTGTATTCTTCTGACGCTTCACATAACTGTTGCCAGTGCTGAGCACATCTTCTCAAAACCAGAACTCAAATGTGTGATCTTCCACGTCTCAAATGTGGTTAGTGGTCTTGAAACAATCTGTCAAAAATGTTTTACCCGAAGCACTGGATCTAAATGATGTGGTTAGAGAGTTTGCAGTGAAGAAAGCAAAGAGAGTCCTGATCTACTGATTCCCATAGGGAACTTCTGACAACCAGGTTAGATGTGCATGTCTTCAGAAACGTGCATATTTGCTAGTCTTAAAAGGCAGGGAACACAGGCTCTTAATTACACAATCCCTATAGATTTTCAATTTACTATTGATATGTCAATGTGGACTTTTTTTTTAATTTGTTTGTAGCTCCAGGTTAGTCTCATCCAAATAGAAAAAGTAAAATCATCTCTGCTGCCAACTGCCCATGACAAAGACTTATGTGAAGCTGCAAGTACCATACATTCATGTATCCAAATGCATTTAATTATATATTTTTTAAGAAATGTGTTGCCAGACTCTGCAGTGAATTGATGTTCATAGAAGCTCTTGCATGGTTTAGAGTATTTTGATATTAATTTGATGCAACTTGCGTAAGTCTTGCCTCACTAAAAACTCTGATATTATGCCTGTTGTAGGCATTTTATGGCAAATTCACCTTTTTTAAACAAACGCTGCCAAACTTCTGCAGTTCTTCTTTGAGTGCTTGCTCATATCCATTCCAGTTAGGTGTGCGCGTGCCGTGTGCATGTTCGTCAGAGAAACTTTTACCCTAGCAACACTAGGTGGGCCGGCAGGTCGCCCCCTGGAGTGGCGCCACTATGGTGCCTGATATATACCCCTGCCGACCCAACCGCTCCTCAGTTCCTTCTTACTGCCCATGTCGGTTGTTGGAACAGTGGAGCGCAGCTTAGCTGACCTCCGCTTCCCTAGCTACTCGTAGTTATTGTGATTTAATAGTATAGGTTATAATCCTTTTACTATATATATTTATCTATACTTATGTGTTTTTTTTTTCTTCTTTGCTAGCATAGTTAGCTTAACCATAGTTAAGAGGGGTTCAGGGATGAGCACCTCCCGCAACCGGTGCCAGAAGAGCCCATGTCCCGGCTCACTGGTTCTTAGTCCGTGCTTGGCCGGCTCCGGCCGTTGCTGACAGGAGAATCCACACGGATCTCCTGTTTACGGTCGCCTTGAGGGCGATCGTATTTCACAGCTAATGCCCATCTGCAAGGCATTTTAAGCCGAGAACAAATTGAGCGGGCACTTTCTTTTCCCTCCACCTTCTGCACCGAGCGTGGCTACTCGGCGGACAGAAGCGCCCCCTCGGCACCAGACCCCCACCGGGCACCGCCAATTACCGGGCACAACGTCGACTCGGCACCACTCCCTCGCTCTGGGGTTGAGCAAAGCCACGACTCCTCCTGGCCACGTGCCGACAGCTCCCGGCACGCTGCTGTGCGTTGAGCTTCCTTTGCTCCTGCTGCTTTCTGTGCCAACGCACCGCAGCCAGGAGAGCCGTACATCGGATCGCCAGGCACCAAACACCTGCAGAGGCACTGAGGGATGCGGCACCGCTTTGGATTCTGGTCCCCGCAGGGCCGTTAAATCCAGTGCCTCCTTGCCTGCTTCCCCGGCATGCGCCTGTGGTTGAGCCTCCTGCTCCTGCCTGCTTCCATGCCAGCTGCCACCGCCAGCCATGAGAGCTCGCCTAAGTCGGATCTCCCACGGGCACCGACACCTTGCCGCGGCACCGACAACGTCACACCGTCGATCCCAGTCCCACAAGCGGCCGTTGAATCCAGTGCCTGAACCACTTCCAGCACGCGCGGTGGTTGAGCTTCCTGCTCCTCTGCCATCCCATGCTAACGCACCGAGCAGAGCTCATCTAAGATGCATCGCCCGGCACCGACCACTTTTGCCCGGCACCGACAACGTTGGCACCGGTTCAAATCCCCACCCACAAAGCGGCCGTCCAAATCCAGTGCCTGACTGCTCCCCAGCGGACGCCAGTGGGTCCAAGCTTTCCTGCTCCTACTGCTCCCGTGCAAACTGCGCGCGGACAGAGAGGGCCTGTCTAAGCTGGATCGCCCGCCACCGACACCTGGCTGAGGCAGCCGGCGACTCAGCACCTACGATCTCGTCCCACAAAGCGCCGTCGAATCGGTGCCTGACAGCTCCCCGCTATCACGTGGGTCGAGCTTACTGTTCCTCCACGCCGGAGACATTTCCAACGACGCAGGATCTCGTTGCCGTGACAGAGTGGATGCTGCCTGAACCCCCGGCCACCGCCGGTGCGGCTAACTACAGTCCCTCTTGGCAAGCCTTCCTTGTACGACCATCCTTGTCGGCGCAGCCAGAGCAGCACCGTTCATGATCATGGTTCCGCAGACGGTCAAGTTCCGTCGGGCACTCCTGCTCCGACGCCACTTGCAGTCCCGACGCTGCTCTCCGTCGGCACCGGTCGCACTCGCCGCACAGGTCGGTGTCCCGTTTCACCGACCCGATTAATCCTGGCGCCGTTCCGGCTCCCGCCACCGCTACAGCACTATGACTTCCTGTAGCGCTCCCACCTCGAAAGATCTCGGTCGACTTCCCAGCACCGCTCTGGTCACAGGTCGGGATCTCGTTCCAGGTACCAGTGGCACCTGCAACGGTACCGGTTCCCAGGTTGCCAAAGTTTGGGCAAAGTTCTGGTAGAGTCAGACTCTCTGCCATGATCTTTCAGCACTCCATGGCCATCCAGACACTCATCAGTGGCTTCCCACGCGGACAGCTCTTATTGCTCAGGACGTTGATTCTGGTGTTGCCCACCAGCAACCTGGAGGGCCCAATCAGCTCTTCTATGGAGGGGTAGCACTCAATGCGGACCTCCAGCTGCAGGAAGTCCTGGAGGTTAGGGAGCCCGGTAGGGGACATTCTATCGCGGTTGCCCCGCTAGAGGGGCCTACCCATTTATTCGGACCTTCCCAGGGCGATGCCGATACTCTATGAGGGTACGACTACTGCCTGTCGTCCTCCTCCCTGCGCACTTGAGTCATTCAGTTGTTCAAGAAAAGGAACGGCCATGGCCAACAGGCTGCCAGCCCAAACGAAATTGAAGGGGGCTAGGCAATGACCCTACTCAGCCGCTAAGGTGTATTCTGCAAGGCTCTTATAGCCCTGCGTGGCAAAAATCAATAAGGCCCTGCCTAGCCCCTATAATCATTAACACCTGGATAACGGGATAATATTATGGAGCTTCTCCATCAAGAACTCGGCCAAGAGTTCACTGCCCTCTTGAAGGAAGGGAAAAAGGACGGCTAGAGCTTCTCTTCAAGCCTCTGTTACCATGCAGGGCAGCATCTCATGGCTTCTGGTTTCAAACCTCGCGCCCTTTCACAACTTACCATTTGCTGGAAGGCCTCTTGTGCGGTGTGAAATCAACGCCAGGCTACAAAGCCTGGAGGGCAACAAGGTCCTAAAATGCAGCCTCTTCGCGATGCATATCGCCCGACGGACCCTAACGCAGGCCTTTCCGTCCCCAGCACCACCACCACACTCTGTGCCTAGCCACAGATCGGGCTTGGGCAGTCGGGCGTGACTGAGATGGTCGCAGACGACCGTTCAGGACCCTAGAGGCCAAGGATCGCAGGCTCCTCACAATCACGATCGCGGACCAAAGATGAACTTTCAAAGGTGCGCCCAAGGCGGCGTTACCGGTTTAACAAAGCTGCTTTACACTCCTACTTCCTCTTGGGTGGTCAACAGTTAACTTCAGGTTCGCGGTCCCCTTGCCACATGGTGGAGCTTTGGGTGCCACCTCCAATTTGTTCCAACCTGTCCTCTTCAGGGCTCCTCTCGGGCGTAATTCCTCTTAACAAGAGGCGCAGACGCCGGATGGACGAATGGGCAAAACTATTCCCTAATCCCCGACTCGTTACGGAGGTCTCAGACCTATCCTACACCTACAGACTCAACCAGTTTATTTAAGGTTGAAGTTCCGCATGGCATCCCTGGGAACCATTATCCTGTCTTTAGATTCCTGGAGGCTGGTATGCCGCCTCAAATGATAGGATGTGTACTTCACATTGCCATCTTCCCTCCGCAACAGGAGATACCTCCGCGTTTTCTAAGCAACCGGTGGTACTGCCAGTTTACGGTCCTGCCTTGTTTGGCCTTGCTACAGCCCCCACAGGCATTAAGCCGAGTGTGTGGCCGCTAGTCGCCACACCTCCGCCGACGTCGGATATGCGTTTCCGATCTGGGCGATTGGCTTATCTGAGAGACTCCAAGGACACAAGTCCACTCCAGCCGTAAAGATGTGGGCATCGTCAAGGACCATATTCACATGGTCTTAGGCCTCATGGTCACTACGAAACATCCACTCTGTTCCCACTTGTTCGTCTCCCGGGTTCCCACGGCTTCTTGCTAGTGTAACCAAACACGCTAAGCTCTGCCTTCTGTCATTCTCCAGTTTGGCTCAAATTGGCGTACCGCCGGATAGGGCCCAATGGTCACCATAGTCACCATTCCCTGGCATCCCTAGGCTCCCCTAGAAGGTGGCTAACTCCCTCCCTGTGTGGGCAGGGATGCCGCTCTATCTGCCCCAGCCCTCCATGTCCCTGACGATGGAGCGTTCATCTCTCAGCTCAGTGCTCACCTCAGTAACCTTCGAGCTGTAGCCTTTGGTCTTCTCAGGGGCTGGCGTTCCACATCCATTGCTTCAAACGATAGAGCAGCTGCCTGCGCGTGCCAGGGGTTCCAGCCAAGCAGCTAGTGGGCCGTAGCGTCTCAGTGTTTACAGCCAGCACTAAATGGCCATGTACCTCATGACAACCTGGGAGGACATGGTCCTCCTCCTTTGTCCAGGAGTCCATCCATCTCGGTCTTTGCACTAGCCCCACTCGATAAATCTGGTTAGCAGTCCTTTCTCCTTGGCCAATTCGCCTCACAGGGTTTTTCCTGTCTCATGAGTGGATCTCTCTCTTTAGATGAGATAGAGACTGTGAGGCCGTAGAGAAGAGCTCAGCTGTACAGCCAGCCAACACCAATCACCCAAGCCCCAACCAATACCCAAATACTACATTACACCGGAGGGACATGGCTCCTCCTTGTCAAAGGAGTCCATCCTTCTGGTCTTTTGCATAGCACTCGTAAATCCACGGCGCACCATCTTTCCTGGCAATGTCGACTCACAGGGTTTTCCTGTCTCATGAGTGGTCGCCTGCCTATCTGATGCATTTTGAAGAAGAATGTGGGTTTTTTCCCCCGCATATGACCTGTTCGCTTACTCGCGAGAACGGGAAATGTCCGAGGTCTGCTCCTCAAGGTTCTCCCGGGACCGATCTCGACGCTGTTCTCATGCCATGGAAGGCCAACATTATGCCTTCCGCCATTCCCACACATACACAACACATACACACAGGACATACCTGCTCAAAACTTCCGCAGGAGCAGAGCGCACATCATCATCGATCACCCAGCGCTGTCAGGCAGCACTAATACGCCAACACATTAACACAAACACACACACACACACGACCGTGTCAATAGCCTGCCCATTTAACCTGCCAAACCCACCCAACTCAACTAAAAAGACGCCACCACCCACAACACACCACACACCAAAGGCAAACTTCAAAGAGAATATATACACGGTGTGCGCTCCTACGTGAACTAAGAGGCAAGGTCCACCTCCTGGCCAGGGGAAGCGTCTCTCCTACCAGGTGCGAAACGCTTAAATCTTACTCCTGCTCTGGGCGTCTCGATCCCTCAATATAGACGAGACAAGAATGCCAACAGCAGGGCCTAGCGGTGTCGCCGCAACGTACACTTGGCCAGCCATCTATACCTTCATCCAGGCTAAGTGGTCGTCGCATTGTTCTCACAACTCTATGGTTTCGGGGTTCTCAAGGGCTTGGAGAGCGGCAGATAACGCCAGCCACCTGGGACTCAACCTGGTACAGACTATTAAAATCAACACACAGAGCAACGATTGCTCACCTATACCCTGTCTGGAAGACAGTTTCCTCGTATGCATTACATCGACACACACACAACACACACAGCCAGGGCTCTTATGGGGGTTCCACACACCATATATACAAAACAAAGGTGCAGTTAGGTCACACGACGGCTTGCCTCCTAAGTGGTTTGGCCGTTTCATGTTACCACCCTAACGTGACGGACAACAAGACACCCTGGACATCGTAGAGCGCTCGCTTTTATGTTGAGGACACAACACACTAGCAGTAACACCGCCCAACTCTCGGTCGCAGTAGCAGTCGAACTGAAAGGGCCACGTTTCTCTCACGACTGATCTCATCTTAGGGGTGAAACGGGCATCCACACTTGTTATAAGATCACACGACCAAGCCACATCACCATCGCGTTTCTAAACAGCACACACACACACACAACGGGCTCAGGCCTCATCCTGGCCCGCCTGCTACTCGCTGTACCACCACGAGATCTATCGCGCAGCTCCTAGCCTCGGTTACCATATCCTTGCTTCGCATTATGCTCTGGTTCAACTCAAAGATACTGCAGGCCCTTGGCTCCGCATTTATACCATTCTGGCCAATTTTTCACTCCGACCCCACCCAAGCCTACATAAGCTTGGCATCCCACCTACCTGGAATGGCAATCACAGCCAAGCCACATCGAAGAGATACGAACGGTAACTCACGCTTTTGTAACTGTTGTTCTTCGGTGCGTTGCTCACTTCATTCCACACCCACACACACAGGCATCGGAGTAGCGGCAAGAAGGAACTGAGGAGCGGTTGTGGTTTAGGCAGGGGTATACTATCAGGCACCATAGTGGCGCCACGCCAGGGGACGACCTGCCAGCCCACCGAGTGTTGCTAGGGTAAAAGTTTCTCCGACGAACGTGCACGCGGCACGCGCACACCTAACTGGAATGGATATGAGCAACACATCTCGAAGAACAACAGTTACAAAGGTGAGTAACCGTCTTTTTTGGCTAGGGCAGCAGATACTGGGAGCAGCAGAACCCAGAGAATCAAGTCACAATGCCACTCAAATTTAGCACAGCTGCCCCTCTCTTATGCCAGCAGAGAACTGGCTCTGTCATTGTGCCACCCAGGTCTGATTACTGCCTCCCCATTGGCACAGGGGCTCCCCGAGCCTCCTACATCAGGGAGCAGGGAGGTGGCCAAAATCAGATTGAGTGTGGGAGCCGGGAGCAAATGGGAAGGCAGTAATCAGAGCAGGGAGGCATGGAGCAGATCCCTTCCTCTGCAGGAGTGATAGAGAGGTGGTTGATGTTGCACCCCAGCACCTGAACCCCAGCATCCAGTTTGGGGCTCCACTCCACTTTGTATCCCTTCAACAACCTTCACTTTAAGTACTATGCCTAGTGTTCATATTTAGGTGGGCCTGATTGCTAACTGGGTGGGCTGTGGACCACCCAGGTCTGTCCATCCATGGCTATTCTCTGCTCAGCACTCACCCCAAAGAATAATTTCACCAGCTGCCTCTATGCAGGACAAACAAAATGATCTGCCTGCCAGAGAAAACCTAACTGATATATGAGCCTAAATATCATTTTCAAAAGTAATTGAAGCACTTAGGACCCTAAATCTCATTGACTTTCAATGGTATTTCAGCTCCTGAGTACCTAAATCACTTTGAAAGTGGCATGTAAGCTTCTAAATTAGTTAGGCATTGCAACGCTGAGTAGAGCAATGCCTAACTACCTTTAAAAATCTATGTTTAAGAGCTTACATTCTAATGGTAGTCGTGACACAAGTAATAGGCTTCAGGGACAGGAACAGCGAGCAATGTTATTTAGATATTATACATGTTCCCCCAACACATACATAACTCATTCTCTCCTTATAAACCTACTAAACTCCACTTCTAGGGCAAAGTACAGTCACAACTACTCCAGCCCCTTCACCCTCCCAGTCCAACCTTTAAATGAAGTCTCTAATTCACTATTGTGTCAAAAATACGCACGTGTACATTATGTTTCTAAAAAGGTTGACTTTATGGCTAGAGCTAAATCTTATTGCTGCTTACATTAACTTTTATTTTGCTTATATCAATGAGCTACAATATTACCCTTCTATGAAGAAGCTAAACATAATTCTCTTTATACAGTTATAGGCCAAATGTGAGTTTACAAACACATTATTTTAAATAATATCGACATTGTGACAGAAACTAATAAACGATGAAATTCATAGTGAAAGAAGAAACCTAGCACCTGTCCTTCAAACCTTGCACAATGGGATGCATTTTAGCAAACGATGCATTGTTCTGCTTCAACAGCATGTAACATATGGTTCATTTCACTCAAATCTGAATTTCTTCACTTATGGTTTCTCAAATGTAGGGCCAAATTCTACCCTTGTACTTTCATGAAAACTGCCATTGAGTGAGAACGTTCAAATCTGAAATGAATAAAATATTTTCAAACAGCAACTTTTTTATTTTAACTCTATGGAACACTGCACACAAAAAGTTACATTAAAAGAGCATTATTAAGGTTACAAAAATCAAGCATTCAGAAGTTAGGAAATGCCAGAATTAAGGTTGCCTGTGCAACCTTAATTTGGCCTTTTTATGCATATGCATTACGATACAGGTGTCCACACAGGCTTTAATTACATGATTCCATACTATTTTTTCCACAGGACCTCTGCCTCATTAAATGCACAGAATTGACAATGCTCACTTAATGAACAGCTATTCAAACCTTGGTCTGAATACAGAATTATTAATTTCCTCATTTTTTATGCTGATCATCACTATAGTATGTGGGTGCTTCAAAACAATTTATGTACACAACACCCGTGTGAGGGGTATTATTGTGCCCACTTTATGGATAGAAAACTGAGGCGCAAAGAGATTAAGGTCAAAAGTTTCCACTAATTTTGGGTGTCCAATTTAAGATGCCTGGGACCTGATTTTTCAGAGTACTTAGCATGATATAGCCTTGTTCGGAGCACAGTTACTGCTGTGAGCACTCAGCACTTCTATAAACCACATCCAGAGTATCAAGTCGGGAACCCAGAAAATGAGGAACACACAATTAGTGGCCACTTGTGAAAGTTTTGGTTTAAGTGACTTATGTAGCATCATACAGGAACTCTGGCAGAGGGTGGATTTAATCTAGTTCTTTAGGACAGCATTCAACTGCCTTAACTGTCAGCCTGTCTTTGCTCTTCCTTCAATCCCCTGCCTTATAATATGCTAAATTTGAGAGGACTTTCATAGAAACAGTAAAAGGCACATCCCTGACACAAAGGCCACTCCAATGCCAAATTGAAAGTCCCTATTGCAAAGCACAGGGACACTAAAACTTCTTAAAGAAAAGATCACCAGCATTATTTTTAACATTTGGAAAATTAAGTATTTTTGTCTAGCCTCATTCTTAGAAAGGGCTGAACTTCTCGGCTGAAACTTTCCAAAAGGATTCAGCCTAAGACAGGTATGTGGCATGGAATATTTCAGCCCAAATCATTCAAGTTTAGCAGAATTATAAGGAACTGAAAACAGGGTCTTACAATGGGAAATGTAAGGTAATCTTAATAAAGAGGGGTGCTACCAGAGCCATTTATAATAGGGAGACAACGCCACACGAAAAAGATCTGGTTATGATGAAACTGTGGTCATCCAAATTCCCTTATTAATTGTGAAGGAACTAGCTCTGCCAATAATGACAGAACTTGTCATTGGTATTGTTTATTACTGCAGCATCACTGGTAACCCTATAATAATGGTAGTGTCAGATTTTCCTTTGCAAACCTCAAATGAGGGGTTTAGGTCCTGATTCAGCAAAGCATTTGAACACATGAAATCTATGAGGGTTAAGTATGTGCCTAAAGCTAAGCACATGCTTAAGTGTTTTGCTGAATAGGAATGGAATGGTGAGCAGGGGTCTTACTGTGTGCACAGCAGTGTACTTCTGATAGGGCCGCCCAGAGAGGGGGCAAGTGGGTCAATTTACCCCAGTGCCCGGGCCCTGCAGGGGCCCCCACGAGAATACAGTATTCCCTAGTATTGCAATTTTTTTTTATGGAAGAGGCCCCTGAAGTTGCTTTACCCCAGTTCCCCTGAATCATATGGGCAGCCCTGATTTCTGATGCTAGATTATTCTGCCTTTACTGACATAGTCACTCTACAAGTGACAGTAAGACTTTATCTGGACTAGGAAAAAAGATGTTTAGCTAAAATGGATACTTGTAACAGGTCTCCAATGTGAGGTAATATATTTCTATTGTAAATTAATGTACTTGAAATCCCATGGATGTTAACAAAATAGCTCAGTGGATAGAGGATCCTCCTTATATTGTAAAAATAGAGTGTTCAAATCCTATGGAAATCACATTTTTATGAAAGAAGTATATGCATTTTTCTCCATTTTCAATTGATCACTACCTTATAACACTGAATTATTTTGACCGTAAAATGTTGTCTTTAACAAAAACATAAAACAATTTTCTATTCACCAAGAAAACCAAAACACTATGTACCTTATTAAATCTAATTGTAAAAAAAAAAAGTCATGTTGATGGTGCTATAAGCCAGAAAACAATCTTTATCTGAAATCTGCACCCTTATATTCACAATGTTACTAATTTTGTGCTTTTAGTTTTCATTATATTTCCACTATGTTCATGGAACAACAGTGGAGCTTTTGTGTAGAAAATTTAACATCTACAAATTTGCATAGGAGACAGTAAAAAAAGTACCCATGTAGCTTAGAGGATAAATTATTTGTTACATAAATCAAAGGCAATATTCCCAAGTATGGTATCAGTTGCTACCATGTAAATGAGGAGTAACTCTGGCAGTAAAGTTACACAGATGTAAAAGTCCAGTAAGATCAGAATCAGACCCATGAGTTCTAATATAGAAAAGGGCATGATTTTTACAACATTTCTTTATCAACTTGATTTTTAACAAGTGAAATCTTTTGGAACATATTTTAATTACTCCTGGGAGGCATTTATATGGCCCTCTTCACTGCCAGCACATATTCCACTCTCCTCCCAGCTTGCAATATTCTGTATATAGATCCTCATGACCACTCCAGAGAAAAATCAGACACAAAATGAGCAGATCGAGGGACGTGATCATTTCCCTCTATTTGACATTGGTGAGGCCTCATTTGAAGTACTGTGTCCAGTTTTGGGCCCCACACTACAAGAAGGATCTGGAAAAATTGGAAATAGTCCAATGGAGGGCAATAAAAATGATTAGGGGGCTGGAGCACATGACTTATGAAGAGAGGCTGAGGGA
The DNA here is from genome assembly GCF_003597395.2 of Chelonoidis abingdonii. Classification (NCBI taxonomy): domain Eukaryota; kingdom Metazoa; phylum Chordata; order Testudines; family Testudinidae; genus Chelonoidis; species Chelonoidis abingdonii. Next base: position 75,439,936 of record NC_133769.1, on the reverse strand, counting down.
AATGGAATTGTTTAGTCTGCAGGAGAGAAGAATGAGGGGGGATTTGATAGCTGCTTTCAACTATCTGAAAGGGGGTTCCAAAGAGGACGGATTTAGACTGTTCTCAGTGGCACCAGATGACAGAACAAGGAGTAATGGTCTCAAGTTGCAGTGAGGGAGGTTTAGGTTAGAGATTAGGAAAAACTTTTTCACTAGGAGGGCGGTGAAGCACTGGAATGGGTTACCTAGGGAGGTGGTGGAATCTCCTTCCTTAGAGGTTTTTAAGGTCAGGCTTGACAAAGCCCTGACTGGGATGATTCAGTTGGGGACTGGTCCTGCTTTGAGCAGGGGGTTGGACTAGATGACCTCCTGAGGTCCCTTCCAACCCTGATATTCTATGATTCTGTGATTCTATGAGCACCCTATGCTGAATGAAGTTGCAGTCCTGCAATGCAATCTTCCAGCACAAGATCCTGGTCCTGCACATATATAGTAGACAATGTATAGCTTTCAATGGCTGCCTTTAAATGGCTGATTGCAGTGGTTATTCTCTCTACACAGGCACTGGTTTGCTCTAGACAAGTTGGGAAAAGAGCCTGTGAGCCAAAAGATGTGGGGACAGAGTCTCTGCTGTAGTTTCCTGTCTGTCAGGAAGCTCAGTATGGCTCCCTGATTTTTTGTATCATAAACCATGTTAAGTAGTCTTAGCATACTTTGGTATTTAAGCACCTACATGGTGTCTGTTCATTTCAGACACAGAGGTAAACATAAGACTGAGCCTGATATCACCCCAATTCTACATTTAATTAGAGAGAGATGCTATTTTTTTGCAGAGTAAATATTTATGTATAACTTCTCATGTAACCGTAGATCTGTTTGACCCTCATCCCTTATAGGCCACACCGAGAGCTGGAGTGCCCTGGAGCTCCTCCTTGAGAGGTGTGGTTCCATATCTCCATTCTGAGGGCAGTACCTAAACAGCATAATTTAATCCTTACTTTGAAGAATATCCCTCAACATTCTCAACACAGGTGTTCTACATAGAGGAGGGAGTGCTTAAGGATTCAATCTTGCAAAGCACTCAACGCTCACCTCACATGTCTACTCAACACCTGGCAAGATTAAGTCCTAAATGAGCAGGCTTTGCTTTTTGAAAGATGATAATTCCGTACATAAAACTGTTGTGCAGGAACAGAGATGATTACAACTTTCTAACACGCTGGTACACTTATTTAACCAACACTACTGTATATGTTGTATACCAGCCGACATCTCTCAGCAGATCTCATTAACTTTTAAGGCTAGTCAAGGAAGTGAGTCTATAATGTAGAACTAAAATATATTTTGAAACAAGGGCTGTACAAAACTGTGGGAAAATATACAATTGTGTAGTTTTGTTTTGGGAGATTTCATTACTGTCAAAAATTCACTTCTTTGTGAACTAAAATTTTGCATCAAAAAGAAAAAAATCATTTGTTGGTGATTCTTTTCTGAAAAATGGGCTTCATATTACTCCATATTTCACAAATTGAGTGAAATATTTGTATATTTACATTTGTCAATTTTCACTGAAAATGGTTTCACAGATGATAAATGCAAAAAGTAATATAGATTTTTCAACTATCTTAAAAACTCAAACAACCTCAAATTGAACATTATCAATTTCATTGCCATATTTGCACTGTTCTGGTTGTATTGTTTTATTTGGGGATAATTGTTCAGACCCATAAGTCTCAAGTGCTGAGAAGAAACTTACTTACTTCATTCTACGTTCTAATAGGAAAACAGAAATAAAAATAGACCAAAATAAAATAGACCATAATAACATCTTTGCAGAAGATAAACCAGCAGTGTTCAGACAGAAAAAAAATTGGCTGCCTGTCAGAAGAGTAGTGTAACACTGATAGACTGCAGTCATCAGCGGGCAGGATCAAATCTAGGACCTCTGGAGCTAAATGCATGAGCCAAAAGCCACATGGCAGTTAGTAAGGATGAAGCAGACCCATTAATCTCTAAGAGATCTCAGTGCCACTAGAGGGGACACCACACCCAAAGGTGTGTGGGTTACAGTAGCGCTAGCTGAAACTTGGAATTTCCTGTCAAATGGAAATTCCAACATTTCAAAATTTCCTTTCATCCTGAATTGGAACAAAAAGTACATATTTTGAAATTTCTCACAAAACAAACGTTTTGAAAAATTCATTTTGGAAATATGAATCACCTCATTTTGACTTTACCTTTTTGATTTTATTATGTAGCATAACACAACACATAACTACAGTCCAACTGAAGTGTTCAGATGGTATTAGAATTTTGTTTACTGAAACACATTCTTCATATAAGCCCAGTCAATGTTGGTCAATGGACCATCTCAACCAAGCCCCACATGTGTTATAATACTGCGTCCATCCCTGATCTATTAATTTAGTTTAAAAAATCCAAACAGTAAATGATATTAGACAATCATTCTAAAATCTTGCATATTCAGTCTTGACAAAAGAAGACTAAGAGGGACCTGTTAATAGCTGTTAGGGAGAGGACAGTGATTAACTGTTTTCCATGTCTAGCGAATGTAGAACAAGAAGTAATCAATCGACTCTGCAACAAGGGAGATTTAGGTTAGATATTAGGAAAATCTTCCTAATTATAAGGATAAATAAGTACTTGGTCAGTACTCAGGATAATAAGTACTTCGACCTCTCAAGGTCTCTTCCAGTCCCAAATATATGTATGGCTTCTATGACTGTTTCAGATTCTACGGACTCTCTTTGGAATGATATGGCACAATTTATCATATAGTTACTCTGTGTCACCATACGATGTCCCAAAGGCACGAACGTACCTTAAAGTTGCATGGCTTTAAAAAGTATCACTTTTCCCTGATATTTATGACTTTGAAAAAAAGTAAAAGTTTTTCCAGCAAAACACACTAAATATAATCAACATATGATAACCACAGCTCCATGGTTTAAATTCAGGTTCTGAAAGGGATGATATTTATCCTTCTCTTTTACCACAAAGCTAAATCTAACCAAAAATTACCATGTCAGAAAAAACAGCAGCATTCCTCATTCATAATTTACATATTTATGTGAAGAACAATAGGGAAAAAGCACTATACTTGCTTTGCTGCTGCACTGAATATTGTTCATAGGTCCTTAGAACATCAAGTTTACAAAACGTAAACCTCCCTTTCTAAAGATACTTCCCATGAGATATTTCAATTCACCCAATTGCTGTTAATACTATTTGCCTTTACAGAAATCCAAAACTACTCTATATGCTATAATGAATACAAGATAAAGAAAGATTTCTGTGGAAGCCAAAAGCACTTCCTCTCATCCAACTGACAATATTAAGCCACTCCTGGAATTACATATATTTATATTACTCCATGAGTTGGTCAATGAGGCAAAGTTCTGTATGTAAGCTGGCAAGCACTGTACTATGGCTGTCAGGTTGGCACACTAATTCTATGGTTCACAGGAAGAAACTGGAAAATCTTGTATGCCCTCTTCTTCAAATACAATAAATCTAAGAGGCAGTAAACAACTGTTCTTATGGCAGTTACAGACACTGATTCTTGATTAAACAATGCTGATTGAAAATTATTTCATGCAAAACATTCCTAGTACCACCAACGTTTACTAATGTGATCTCTTTCAATGATTCATAAGAAATTACTAAAGGTAGCTATTAAGATCTACTGAATCATTCATGGAACATGCTAAGCACAAGTCGCTTGTAATGCAAGCTGATTTGAACAGATTAAATTTTAAATTCAAAGTGTATGTGAGCTGATAAAGGCAATTACTCAATGTCAGTGGAGCTTAACTTTCTACAGAAAACACCAGAAGCTCATTCTTTAAAAAAAAAAAAAAGAAATAGGAGGGGAGAGAATTCAGTCACCAGTATGCTGAAAAATGTGGTTTCATAATTAGATGCCGCTACAGAACCAAATCCAGCTTTGTATGGAAAAGAAGATTTGATTTCATTTGAATATAAAGACATCTTCCTGAGAACAGAGCTACTCAGATTAACTTATACAAAGAGGCAATTTTAAATGCTATATATTATATATAGTACATTAAATATTGTACATATTATATAATGATGAAAACTCCAGCATTCATTTTAAAGACTCTGTTGTAGATATATTAAATAGACGGGGGAAAGGACAGCTATTCAAAAGGGACTTTCCTCAAAGGCAATTCAGCTTAGCTTCTAGTTGTTCATATGCAAGTCAAATATACAGTTGGATAGGGTCAGGCAAATTGGAATTACTATAAGAAAGAAAAAAGGAAGTTAAATCAAAGTATTCTTTTATTCTTCCTTCTTAGCCCTCTAACACCTTTCATTTTTTTAATCATAGGTTACTCTTCTTGAGAGGTTGAATTCATCTGTGATCTTACAACTTTGTACTTGTTTTGAATCCATCTAGCCAGTACCTCAAAAATGCAGAATTCCTGACCTACAGTAACAGGATTTAATTTAAGAATTCAGAGTAATTCTTTAAGCAGTAAACGTAAGGACTTACAAAGTGACAAGTGAATTACTCCAAGGTCTAAGAATTCATTTGCAAGAGCATATTAAATTGTGACCATCATCAAAGATTTCCAGTGGGGCATTTTATCTAATTAGTAATATTCGTGACACTTGACTCAGAATTTAATAGCCATTGGGTCAAACTATAGCATTCTGGTCTTTAAATTCAGCAATAATACCTAAGAAGTCAGATAATACTAGCAGTTCATGTCTGATTTGTAGGAAGAATTGTTAACAATTAGCAACATGCTCCAGAATGGAAATATCCTGCATTACATCACATTTGATTGTACAAAGAATAAAAATATTGACATTTCTTGAACACACAGTAGTGATAAAGCACAATGAAAAGTAATAGATCTGATAAGTGGGCCTATAAATTGGTAACATTTGGGTAAATAAAAGTGTCTTCTTTTTTGGTCTGTCATATGTCCTTAACCTTTAACACACTGTAATCTATCAGTATGTTCTTGAGGATTTAGCCAGATAGCAACTATGAAAAACAATGTTTTGCTAAATCCCTGAGTTATCCTTGAGAATTTCAACTTTCATTCTTATTTCTGAAGCACTGTGGAATTATTCAACAAGCCCATATGGGGAACTGGGAAGATCAGAGCTGGTGAAAATCTAGGAACAAAAGAGAACTTGGAAATGTTTTTACAATCAAGGGATATCGCTAATGTGTGTGCTGCTTTCCCAATGTCTGGCCAGAAAACTTGCTGGCTAACATAAAATCCGGATAAGGGAGAGATAACACTGGTAAAATCAAACAAACAGTGGGAAGATGTAGGGGGAGATTATGTAACTGCCTCAGGTCCGCCCGGGGGGACAAGTTGGGCAATTTGCCCCAGGCTCCGGACCCCGCAGGGGCCCCCATAAGATTGGCAGGGCCCAGCGACACAGGCAGCCTGAACAGCACTGCAACCACACAGCTCCCGGGGAATCCGAGCTCTTCCCCGCTCAGAGCCGTGTGGTAAGGGGGTGGGGCTGCGAGTTCCGGGCCGAGCAGCTCCTCCCCTTACTACGCGACTGAGCGGGGAGGAGCTCAGCCCCACCCCAGAGCCACGCGGCTGCAGCGCTGTTCAAGGACGCTTCTCGACGTGCGCGCTCAGGCGCTGGGAGGCGGGGTTAAGCGGCTGGGGGGGTTAGATAAGGGGCAGGGAGTCCCGGGGACAGTCAGGGGACAGGGACGGTGGGTTGGATGGTACAGAGGTTTGGGGGGTGGTCAGGGGACAAGGAAAAGGGGGTTAGATTGGGGGAGACTCAGGTGGGGGGGTGGTCAGTGGACAAGGAGCAGGAGCGTCAGGGATTCTAAAAAATTCTCATTTAATTTGAAATGTTTAGCAGAGTTTTTGTTTGTTTGTTTTTGTTTTTCTGCTTCTTGGTGAAACAAGAACCAAAAAAGCCTGCAAGGTTTTCAATTTGTTGTTACCCCTCTACCCCACCTCCTTTTTCTCCTTCTTTAGCTTTTACTCTCCCCACCTCGAGAGGGAAAAAGAGGCAAGGAGAAGGAAAGCCCAAGAGAGGAGAAGCTCAATGAAAACTATTTTTAAAGACTTTAAGTGGACAACAAAAGTTGAATGAAACATTTTTCTACACATTTTTTCTTAAATTTTGTTTTGATTGAACAAAAAAAATCACTTAGCTTTAGCTGTAACCACACAGGCTTCTATATGCTCCTTATGCCTAGCCTGAATGGCCCACTGGCCTGAGTTCAGTCTCATAGGGGGCATCTGCTAAATATGGCTTGCTTACCTTAACCCTCAGCTTCTCACTCAGCCCGTCCCAGTGCCTAGATATCTGGCTGAAACTGTTACTTTTGCTGGATGGCATGAGCACATTCCTCCTTCTGACCTATAACTGAGTCACTCCTTGGGCAAAGAAGAAAAATAGTGTATTTTTGCTCTTCAGATTAACCACAAGATATTTCTACATCATTTTAGCCAAGTATGTGCTTGGTCTGCCTTCTATGGCTCAATCAAGTGCAGGTAGGTGAAACAGTGGGTGAAAAACTGGTTGAAGGACAGTAATCAAGGAATGGTTATCAATGATACACTTTCAAACTGGGGAAATGTGTCCAGCAGGTCCCACAGGCTCCAGTACTATTCAATATTTTCATAAATCAATTGGATAATGGAGTCGAAAATTCACTCATGCAATTTGCAGATGACACCAGGCTGGGAGGGGTTGAAAGCACTTTGGAGGATAGGATTAGAATTTCAAATGCCCTTGATAAATTGGAGGATTGGTCTGAAATCAGCAGATGAAATTCAATAAAAACAAGTGCAAAGTACTATGCTTAGGAATGAAAATTAAAAGCCTAACTACAAAATGGGGAATAACTAGCTAGGCAATAGTACTGCTGGAAAGGATCTGGGGATTATAGTGAATCACAAAGTGAATGTGTCAACAATATGATGCAGCTACAAGAGAGACTAATATCATACTAGGTTGTTATGACATATGTTGCAACCTTGTGCAGTATCTCTGGGGATACATACTGTATTAAGCTTATGAATGGTTTATGTATCACTGCGGGCCAGGGACTGTATGCAACTTGAGGCAGTGGAGGAGAGTGAGGGGGAATGATACCACAGTTCCTTCAGGAACTAAAAGCAGTGGATGGTGATTTAAGCTGAATCACTCAGGTTGTAAAGACCTCCAGAGAGGTACCATGCCTGGGAACGCTTGCATAAACCGGTTCAAACTAGGTTTTCCAGAGACCAACTGACTAAGAAAGGATGTTTGGCATAAAAAGTCTACATTTAAACTGACTCAGGGCCTTCTTTTGATTCAGCAAGCAACAAGTTTCTCTGCCAAGCGCAACCCTTCCGAAAGGCTGGAAGAATTTTGGCTTACTAGGGCCCTGTTCAGATTGGCAGTGACACCTGATAAGCTTTTAGAGGTGGTCATAAAGGATTAAGAAGATCACATAACCTAGCTGACACCTGACCAACAGGACCAATAAGGAGACAAGATACTTTCAAATCTGGGAGGGAGGAAAGTCTTTGTCTGTCTTTTGTTGTGTGTGCTTTTGCCAGAGAAGATCAAGGAGGCAAGCCATCTAACTCCATTAAAATTCAAAAGTTTTGGATTTTTTTTAAGCAGAATTTTTTTATTGTTTCTTTAAACAATCAAACACAGCAAGCAGCAAATATTTGGCCACACACTTCTGAAACCCCAAATCATGTTCAGGTTTTGGCAGACTTATTTCAGCTTTTCAATAAAAAAAAACACAACAAATTTTAAAGGAAAGCAGATATTGTCCATGATTTTTTCTGCTTTTTAAAAACCCTTAGTTTTCGATCCAAAAAAAGTTTTGACGGAAAATATTTGTCCAACCTTTTTAATGAGCTTTAGTGCCTTTTAGCACTAGCTGATGCTGAGAACCAGTGATACCTTGTAAAGGTGACTTGAAAAGAAATTTTTTCAAAACTGGGTTTGTGCTGAGATGCGGAAGGTTTTTAAATGTTTATTTTTCCCAAGGCCACCTGGGGGTGGAGGCAAGTGGGGCAATTTTCCCTGGGCCCCATAGGGGCCCCCATGAGAATACAGTATTCTATAGTATTGCAACATTTTAGTGGAAGGGGCCACCAAAATTGCTTTGCTCCAGGCCCCCTGAATCCTCTGGGCGGCCCTAAACTGCCTTTGCTGATGGATTTAACCACCTTTTGGTACTGAAGGTCTCTTGACTACCAAGTTTCTCTTGAATCCTTGGTTGCTTCTGGATACCTAAAAGCAAATGAAGCTGCATCTGAATGCTGCCTGGAACCCAGGATTGTGAATCTCTATATCAAAAGATGAATAAAATTCCACAACGGCGGGATTGTACAGTTTCCCCCTTATCTACCAGCTATTTCTCTTTCTACAGGATTATCATATTCTTAACCAGATTCAGCATAGTCATGAGGAAAGTGCCAAAGACATATAATTTAATTCCCCTACATGTACAGATACCTACTTAGAAAAAAATAACATTAATTATTTCTCATAAAAATATTGGGCCAAGTCCTGAAGTTTTTACTTACACAAAACTTCTGTTAAAGTCAAACAGAAATCCTAAGGACTTCAGGATTTAGCTCACTATATTTTATTCAATTATCAGCTCAGTTCTGTCCCCTGCTACTTATGTAAAACTCACATGGCTTCAAGTGCTGTTGTACATAGCCAAGTAGAGAGTTTGATTCCCTGAGTCCAAAATATTGACATAACAGCTAGGACCTTTGGGAAAGTCACACAGTCATTTAGAATTCAGATGCTGTTACTGTTTTGCCCTCTGCAAGGTGTCAGATATCCTGTCTTGGTTTCATTCAGAGTGGCTGAGCCATTTATTGTAACTATTTATGTGTAATGTGCTCAGGATATTTTTATGTGATACTAAATAAAAGAAAACACCTGCCATACATTGAAATATCAGCAGCGTGTAATCAAACACAAATATGCTAAAACTTCAGCAACAGCACATGGAACACCTCCTTGGACAGATTTTTCCATATCTGAGGGTTCTTCTTCAAGTGATTGCTCATATCCATTCCAGTAGGTGTACGCACCGCGCGTACAGGTTCGTCGGAAGACTTTTACCCTAGCAACTCCAGCGGGCCGGCAGGTCGCCCCCTAGAGTGGCGCCGCCATAGCGGGTAATATATACCCCTGCCGGCCTGCCCGCTCCTCAGTCCTTTACCTCGCCGTGATCGTCGGATCGTTGGAATGTGTGAGCGCGGCATAGCTGTCCTCCACGTCCCTAGCTTCTCTTCGTTCATTGTTTATCTAGTTCTAGTTCTAGTTTTAATTATAGATTCTCACTTAGTTTAGTATAGTTGTTAGTTTATAGTTCTGTGTATATAGTTAGCGGGTTCGGCGCGCTAGCCTCTCCCGCGCCCGGCGCCGGCTCATGCCTGGTTCGCCGGGTTTCAAACCGTGCTCGGCCTGTAAGAAGCTCGCCGATGCCCACCAGCGATCCCCACGACGCCTGCTTTGAAGTGCCTGGAGGGAATCGCACATCTCCGAGAAGTGCCGCATTTGCAAGGCCTTCAGACCGAGGACCAAGAAGGAGCCGAGACCAGCGCCTCAAGGACGCTCCTGATGGAAGCGGCGCTTAATCCTTCGTCCTCGCACCGAGTGCCGCTTCGGCTTCCGGCAGCGGACCACTCCGCACTCGCGAGAACGCCACGGGCACCGACCTTCTCCGGCACCGGTTCAGGGAAAGACTGTCTACCTCCTCTACCCCAGCTAAGCTGCCTCGAATAAGAGCACCCGGCGATTCCGACGCCGGCCGGGTTGGCCGTGCCAGGACTTCGTCGACTCCGGGCCTGGCAGGTCTGTCGAGTCCAATCCCCGTCTTCAGCTCCCCGCCAAGATCTGGGGTTGAGCTGATGGTCCCGTCCACGCCCGAGACCTTCTCCTCGGCCAGGACCTCATCGCTCTAACGGAGCCTGTGCTGCCCCAAACCCCCAGCACGGCACCGGCCGTGCGGGGTTCTGCAGTCTAAGGCAAGCCCACGCCGATGCGAGCACCGTCCCCGGACTCTCCGGCTCGGCACCAGTCACACGATCTCGGCACCATCTCGATCCCTCGAGGGAGGTCTCGCTCGCGACGCCGCTCGCAGTCCCGGCACCGCTCTCCACGACGGTACCCGGTCGTACTCGCGGCAGGATCATCCTCGCGCCGGTCTCGATACTCCCGGCACTGTTCTGGCTCCAGCCACCGTTACCGGCACCGGGGACTCGAGGAGTCGTTCCCGTCATCGGCGATCCAGATCCCGGTCGACCTCCCGGCACCGCGCTGGTGCAGGTCCCGGTCTCGATCGCGCACCGGTATGGATCACGGCACCGATCTCCGGCACCGAGGAGGTCTTCGCCGCCTGGAGTGCGGGACCCATACCACTCCCGTTCGGCTCCCCCGTGGCCCTCTCGCCAGGGGTCAGTCTCTTTCGCGGGGGGCTGGGCAGTGTACTTAGACGCTGAAAGCACCCGCTGCCCTCTTCTCCGAGACTCAGCAGGAGCATGGTCCTCAGCAGTGGGGCTTCTGGACCCCCTGGGCGGTATCACCAAGCCCAGGGCCCCAGCAAATTCCTCCGCGGTCGTCGAGGTCTCTGAGCACAGGGCTCCGGAGGCTACTTCTTCACGCCCTCCTCCATCCCCTACGGAAGAGCGTCGTTCTCATCCTCCAGATCCTGAGCACAACGCAAGAGTCAGACGCGGTGCTCCAGTCTGAGCCGCCACCAGACCCGCTCCTGCCAGGTCTCTCCTCGTCGTCCTCCCCAGATGAGGCTTGGTGGCGGGACGACATCCACCAGTCCCCCACTGGACCTCAGGGCGCACCAGGACCTCCTCAGGCGTGGCGCAAAATATGAAATCCAGGTTGAGAGGTCTCCGAGATCGAGGACCCGGTCGTGAGCATCCTCTCGGCGGATGTGCCCACTCGTGTCGCCCTGCCCTTCATAAGGACCATCCAACCAATGCCACCACCATCTGGCAGTCACCGGCTTCCGTTCCCCCCGCTCGGGTGTCGAGGCGTATAATACATGTCCCTCGAAGGGCTATGAACTTATATTTCCACCTGCCCATGGTTCCTCGTCGCAATCTGTGAATGAAGGGAGCGCCATGGACACAAGCTCCGGCCCCCAAGTCTAAGAGGCGAGGCGTATGGACCTGCTTGGTCCGCAAAGGTCTATTCCGCAGGCGCCCTGCAGCTGTGCGGTCTCCAACCAGCAAGCTCTGCTCAGTCGCTACACATACAACACCTGGGGGCGGCTGATAAATTTAAGGAGCTGCTCCCGCGCAGGACGCTCATCAGGAGTTCGCCGCTCTCCTTGACGAGGGGAAAAAGGTTGCGCGCGCACTTCCCTACAGGCGGCTTTGACACTGCAGACTCGGCCGCCAGGACTCTGCCTCCGGAGTCACTATGCACCGCATTTCATGGCTTCAGGTCTCTGGCCTTCCTCCGAACTCCAATATACCATCCAGGATCTTCCGTTTGAGGGCCAGGGCCTGTTTTCGGACAAGACTGACCCTCGGCTGCAAAGCCTCAAAGACAATAGGGTCATTATGCGCGCCCTGGGGATGCATACGCCGTCACCACAGCGTAGACCATTCAGGCTCAACAGCAACACAGGCCTTACACCCAGCCCAGGCAAAGGCAAGACTTTGCCAGGCGTGCGAAACAGGATGGCAGGCGCAGACAATCGTAACCAGGGGGGCCAAAAGCCAAGGTCCCTCCAAGCCTTCCTCCGGGCCGAAGCCCTCGTTTGAAGGTGCGCCGAGGGCGCTGTACCAGTCCCTCCCCGGATCCATCTCCTCCCTTCTCCAACCGTCTTTCGTTCTTCCTCCCGGCGTGGTACCAGCTTACTTCAGACCGCTGGGTCCTCCGCAGTTGCGGCTTGGATACCGCCTACAGTTTGCTTCGTACCCCCCTCCCACCCCCCTTCCTCGTCCCTCTTCAGGGACCCCTCTCACGAGCAGATCCTCCTCCAGGAGGTACGAACGCTCCTCGACAAAGGGCCCATAGAGGAGGTTCCAGAGAACGAAGAAGGGCAGGGGTTTTTACTCCTCGTTACTTTCTGATCCCCAAGGCCAAGGGAGGTCTCAGACCCATCCTCGACCTACGAGAGCTCAACAAATACCTGGTCAAGTTGAAGTTCCGTATGGTGTCCTTGGGGACCATTATTCCATCCCTGGTCCTTCTTAACACCATCGTCGGTCGTTGGAACTGGTGGAGCCGGCAGCTGTCCTCTCACGTCCTAGCTTCTCTTCGTTCCTTGTTCCAGTTCTGTTCTGTTTAATTATAGTTCACTTATTAGAGTTTAGTGTAAGTTCTAGTGTAATAGTTAGCGGTCGGGGCGCTAGCCCCGCTCTGCCCCCGCGCCCGGGTCATGCCTGGTTGCGGGGTCAAACAGTGGCTCGGCCTGTAAGAAGCCGATGCCCACACAGCGATCCCCAACGAAGCCTGCTTGAAGTGCCTGCGGGAATCGCAATCTCCGAGAAGTGTCTGTGCATTTGCAAGGCCTTCGGACCGAGGGACCAACGAAGGAGCGAGACCCGCCTCAAGACGCTCCTGAGGAAAGCGGAGCTAATCCTTCGCTCGCACCAAGTCCGCGTTCGGCTTCCGGCAGATCGGACCACTCCAGCGCCGCGAAGATGCACGGCACCAGACCTTCCTCCGGCACCGTTCATGGGAAGCGACTGTCACACCTCTACCCCAGCTACAGCTTCGAAAAAACCGGCGCGAACGCCGGCCCGGGTTGCCCAGTGCCAGAACTTCGTCGACTCCGGGCCTGGCAAGTCGTCGAGTCCAATCCTCTAGCCCGCAAGTCTGGGGTTGAGCTGATGGTCCAGTCCATGCCGAGACCTTCTCCTCCGGCCAGGTACCCATCTCTGCCGGAGCGTGGCCTGCCCAAGCTGCCCCAGCACCCGTGCACGGTCGGCTCCTACAGTCATAAGGGTCCAAACCCACGCTCGAGCGGCCACGTCCCGGACCTCTCCGAGCTCGGCACAGTCAACGATCTCGGACCCTAATCGTCGATCCCGAGGGAGGTCCTCGCTCGCGACGGCCGCTCTCAGTCCCTGGCACACGTCTCCACGACGGTACCTGGTCGTACTCCGGTGCAGACAATCCTCGCGCCGGTCTCGATACTCGGCAACTGTCTATGGCTCCAGCCACCGTTTATCGGCATCGGGACTCGAGGAGCTCGTTCCCTGTCATCGGGGATCCAGAATCGCCGGTTGACCTTCTCGGCACGCGGCGCTGGTGGCAGCCCGGTCTCGATCGCGGCACCGGTAATGGATCACGGCACGATCTCGGGCACTGAGGAGGTCTCGCCGGCCTGGAGTGCGGGAACCATACCACCCCGTTGGCTCCCCCGTGGCCTTTTCTCTGCAGGGGTCAGTCCTCCGCGGGCGAGGCAGTGTGGTATTAGATGCTGAAAGACCCGTGCGCCCTTCTCCGAGAACTCGAGGAGGCATGGTCCCCAGCAGTGGGGCTTCTGGACCCCCTGGGCGGTATACGAAAGGCCATGGGCCCAGCAATGACTTCACGCGGTCGTCGTCCTCTGAGCACAGGGCTCCGGAGGCTACTTCTTCATTGGCCGCCCTCATCCCTACGGTGAAGGCGGTGTCTCATCTCCAGATCCTGAGCACCCACAAGAGTCAGAGACCGGTGCTCAGTCCTGAGCGCCCCAGAACCGCTCCTGCCCAGGTCTCTCCTCGGTCGTCCTCTCCCAGATGAGGCGGTTGGCGGGGACGACATCCACCAGTCCTGCTCCCCACTGGACCAGGGCGCACTCAGGAACCTCCTCAGGTGCGTGGCCGGAAAAATATGAACATCCAGGTTGAGGATGTCTGCAAGATTTGGAGGACTCCGGTCGTGAGCAGTCCTCATCGTGGATGTGCCCACTGTGTCGCCCTGCCCTTTATAAGGACATCCAAGCCAATGCCAACCTACATCTGGCAAAGCACCGGCTCGTTCCTCCCTGCTCGGGGTCGCAGCATAAATATCATGGTCTTTCGAAGGGCTAAGAGTAGCTTATAATTCACACGGCGCCTGTCAGCTGCGGCGTCTCGCGAACCAGCAAGCTCTGCCGTCTTACACATACAACACCTGGTGGCGGCTGATAGAATTTAAGGAGCTGCTCCCAGGAGCGTCATCAGAGTTCGCCGCTCCTCATTGACGAGGGAGAAAACGGTTGCGCGCACTCCCTACAGGCGGCTTTGGACACTGCAGACTCGGCCGCCAGGACCTGGCCTCCGAGTCACTATGCACCGCATTTCATGGCTTCAGGTCCTGCCTTCCTCCGGAACCCAATATACGCATCCAGGATCTTCCGTTTGAGGGCCAGGGCCTGTTCGGACAAGACGACCCTCGGCTGAAAACCTCAAAGACAATAGGGTCATTATGCGTCGCCCTGGGTATGCAGATGCCGGTCACCCCAAGCGTAGACCTATTCAGGCCTTCAGAGCAACACAGGCTTTGCAGGCGGCGAAACAGGAATGGCAGGCGCAGACAATCAGGTAACCAGGGGGGCCAAAGCCAAGGTCCCTCCAAGCCTCCTCCGGCCCGAAGCCTCGTTTGAAGTGCGCCCGAGGGCGCTGTACAGTCCTCCCCCGGATCCATCTCTCCCTCTCCAACCGTCTTTGTTCTTCTCTCCCGGCGTCGTACCAGCTATCTGTCAGACCGCGTTGCTCCGCGCGTTGCGGCTTGGATACGCCTTACAGTTTGCTTCGTCCTAGGTAAGGCTTGGGAATCACCTACTGGAATGGATATGAGCAAGCACTCGAAGAAGAAAACACGGTTACTCACCTTTGTAACTGTTGTTCTTCGAGATGTGTTGCTCATATCCATTCCACACCCGCCCTCCTTCCCCACTGTCGGAGTAGCCGGCAAGGAGGAACTGAGGAGCGGGCGGGCCGGCAGGGGTATATATTACCCGCTATGGCGGCGCCACTCTAGGGGGCGACCTGCCAGCCCGCTGGAGTTGCTAGGGTAAAAGTCTTCCAACAAATGTGCACGTGCGGCGCGTACACCTACTGGAATGGATATGAGCAACACATCTCGAAGAACAACAGTTACAAAGGTGAGTAACCGTGTTTTACCCAAGGTCTTATTCCATAAAATATCTCAACCACTACGCATGTAAATTCTCAGTCAATGGGAAGTCAATTAAAGTCAGAGAGAGATGTATAGTTCAAACCTTGAGCAGCACTTAAAAAATTTAGGGATAAATCAATTTGCCAATAATTATTTTTACCATTTTAGGGATACATTATAAAGAGAACAAAGAAGGCGCACATAATGCAACACTGCCTCCAGGAAATCTTTCCTCTTATAAAAAGGATTTATCTATCAATGAAAGGTAATTATATACGTGTCTTCTGTATATTTTGTAACATTTCATAATTTGATTGATAAAACTGTCAAATATTATTTGACTCAATTCCAAAGCTCATCTTCAACCCTGAATTATTAATTTTGGAAAATTTTCTGTGTGATAGTCACATTGATTCATACGAGGAGAATATTTTGTCCTCAGTGTTCAAATGTCAAAGTTGGGAACAGAATGTTTCTTCCCATCCACTTGTATAACCAAACTCACATTTAAAGAGAATCATTCATTATTCAGTTTCTATATTATATCTGGTACTTTCACTTTTCCCAAGAAAAAAAGAGCAAGTTCTCCTGTAAAAAGGCCCTGTTTGCCTTATTTTTTCAGAGTACCATATTTTGTGGTCTGTACAGCACCTGGTACATGGGGTCCTGGTTCGCAACCAGGCTACTGCAATTAAAATAATAATAATTAAAATATATTATGCCTCTTCTCACTCCTTAAGTAAGAGACTTAGGTCACAGCTTATGGGATGTCCCGGAATGTGTATTGTCCAGATATGCTTTCCCAGTGTATGAGGTTGTTCCAAGCTTTTTAGGAGCTAGAGCAGAAGATAGGAGGAAGATCATCCTCACTGGCCAGATAGAATTCAGTCTCCTGATATTATGGGCCAACCGCCAGAAAAGTGAAGAGTGGAACTAGCTGACAGTCGCTTCATGCCTGAAGAGAAGAAAGTTTCAGCATGAAAGCAAAGGAAGCAAAGCATTAAAGGAGCTGGAAAATAAGGTAAGTATAAGAAGAGAAAAAGAAATTGAGAAATTAATTGAGAAATGTTACTAGATAAAACAAGGAGTTAGGGATGGACAAACTATTGGTAGTTCTGCCTAGTCACAAATCCATTCAAATGCTGTGTGTTTGGAAGTACAATGTGAACTGTGCATGCCATTAAAATTGTTTTCTGCTTAAAGAACACTGTGAAAGAAGGAGCAGCAAGAGAAAAAATTAATGAAAGGTATAGTGAAAATAGACCAAAGGAAAATATACATTCAGAAGGGCTGGGAATGTAGCAGTGATGGGAAGAGAGCATTTCTGAAAGAGAAATACTGTGTGAGCGTAGTGCAAAAAAGTTCAAACTCATGCAGAGACTAAGCATGGAAAATT
The DNA here is from genome assembly GCF_003597395.2 of Chelonoidis abingdonii. Lineage (NCBI taxonomy): Eukaryota > Metazoa > Chordata > Testudines > Testudinidae > Chelonoidis > Chelonoidis abingdonii. The sequence goes on along the minus strand of NC_133769.1, from coordinate 75,423,435 downwards.
CAGTCTGACTTATATGCAGCTGAAAACAGAAAGTCATAATCCAAAGCATTAGGAAACCTGAAGTATAGGTGTTGCTATGCTTTCCACCTATAACTCCGATAAGACACCCATTTTTATCATTCTAACTTTAGGGTTTGCATATCCTTGGGATCTAGCTGGGACAATGAAAAAGGGAAGAGAAAGTAACAGGTCTGTGGACTGTAGCCACTTTCCCCAACCCTGCAGAAGCCCCATCCACAAGGATCCGTTACTTGGGAGGAGACCAGTCAACAGTAAGTAGGGTGGGAATGAGAGCTCATGCCTGGTTCCATGGCAGTATTCCCTCTCAACTGTATGGGGTGATTCAAAGTAAGTTCAGATTTTCCCTGTCGACATTATCTCATTCATTGCCCTCCTCACACTCTGATAATCCTTTAGGGAGGAGGTTGACAACAACAGTTGTTCACACCATGGTAGTCCAATGAGTCAGTGGAAAGGCACAGAACCTCTGCAGATTTCCGGGGACCACTTCTTTAGGGTGCTGAATCCTCTGCTGGTCCTGTAGGGTGGGATCATCCCCATGATAATGAGTCTTGTGGATAAGGGAGAAGCGGTGGATGTGGTATACCTAGACTTTAGTAAGGCATTTGATACGGTCTTGCATGATATTCTTATCGATAAACTAGGCAAATACAATTTAGATGGGGCTACTATAAGGTGGGTGCATAACTGGCTGGATAACCATACTCAGAGAGTGGTTATTAATGGCTCCCAATCCTCTGGAAAGGTATACAAGTGGGTTCTCGCAGGGTCTGTTTTGGGACGGCTCTGTTCAATATCTTCATCAACGACTTAGATGTTGGCATAGAAAGTACGCTTATTAAGTTTGCGGAAATACCAAACTGGGAGGGACTTGCAACTGCTTTGGAGGACAGGGTCAAAATTCAAAAATGATCTGGACAATTGGAGAAATAGTCTGAGGTAAACCGGATGAAGTTCAATAAAGACAAATGCAAAGTGCTCCACTTAGGAAGGACAATCAGTTTCACACATACAGAATGGAAGAGACTGTCTAGGAAGGAGTACGGCAGAAAGAGATCTAGGGTCATAGTGGACCGACAAGCTAAATATGAGTCAACGTGTGATACTGTTGCAAAAAAAGCAAATGTGTTCTGGGATGGCATTAACAGGTGGTGTTGTAAACAAAGACATCGAGAAGTCATTCTCGCTCTACTCTGCACTGGTTTAGGCCTCAACTGGAGTATTGTTCCAGTTCTGGGCACGCATTTCAGAAAGATGTGGAGACATTGGAGAGGGTCCAGAGAAGAGCAACAAGAATGATTAAGGTCTTGAGAAACATGACCTATGAAGGAAGCTGAAAGAATTGGTTATTATTTTACGTTTGAAAAGAGAAGACGAGAGGGACATGCTAGCAGTTTTCAGGATCTAAGGGTTTGATTCATCAGGAAGGAGGGAGTAAAACTTGTTTTCATCTTAGCCTCTTAAGGATAGAAACAATGAAGCAATGGGCCTTGAAAACTGCAGCAAGGAGATTTATATAGGACATTAGGAAAAAGTTCCTAACTGTCAGGGCAGTTAAACACTGGAATAAATTGCCTAGGGAGGTTGTGGAATCTCCATCTCTGGAGATATTTAAGAGTAGGTTAGATAACTGTCTATCAGGGATGGTCTAGACAGTATTTGGTCCTGCCATGAGTGCAGGTGACTGCACTCGATGACCTCTCGAGGTCCCTTCCAGTCCTAGAGTCTATGAATCTATGAATCTATGAAAACAAAGCAGTGGAAGCTATAAGTAGAAATACATGGTTTTTCCTACCTAACAGCTCATGGAGATTGTCAAGAAAAAAAAATTAACCCAAGATATAATACCTAAGATATAAATAACTGTGTAAACCCAGGTATCTCTCTCCTCACACTCTGCATAGTTCACTTTTAATAGGACACACTGTACATTTCATTTTAACTTCAGTCTAGTGTCCCTTATAAACTGGTAAAATTACTTCAGTTTTTAAGCAAAGGCTCTTGTGTGCATCTTCATAGTCAACTAAATCTTTAAATTCTGCAGTTATGATCCCTTGGATTAAATTTTGGTTTAATAAACTCCTCATAAATGTTCAAATCTTCTTTTCCTTATATCAGTTGACCTTATAATAACCTGAGGCACTTACTTATGGCAAAGCAAAGACAAGAGTACCTTTCACGTCCCTTGTATTTCATTTTTAAATTTGAAGGCTGTTAAAACAATAGCCATCTTCTGTGGCTAGGGAAACACGTTCTAGCTAAGATCCCTTTTATCTCACAAAACAGACAGTATAGGTAAATTGGACAGACCAGGTCCTCCCTACCTACTTAAGATGCAACTCATGCTGATAGCTAAGCAACGCTCTGGCAATCTGAAGATCAGAAACCAGGATTATTCTTATTTTTTTCCCATCTCCCTGAAAGCACATAAGATGTTATGAAATTTTAATCATGTGTTTGGGACACAATACAAAGCCCATCTTTTCTCCCTTACTTGCAAGAAGGTTGGTAAAGCTGGAGGGTGGCTGGAGGGGGTGAGTTTGTTTGTATGGTTTATTTATTTTTATAATCACATACTTCTTGGGTAGTGTTATCTCAGATTAAATACAGGAATCTGTTTATGTATGAATATATATTTAAGAATGTCAACAGTGCACAGAGATTGGGACATCCACTGTTTTCTGTACAACTAGTGTAAATTTGAATAAGTAAATAATAAACCCCCAAAGCCACTGTTAACATGTATGGCTATTGAGAAGATCCAGCAAAGTCAGTCTTCAGAATCTTCGGGAGTAATATTTTCAAACAAGTAATTCCATGGGAGAAAATGACAGAAAGCTCATGGCTCAACCTTTTGTACAGTCTTTTAGATTATTTAAACTGGGATTTGATGAGCCAATAGATCATCTTGGGGCAGACTGGAAAATTATACTGAATCATATTAAGCAGGAGGATTTTAAAAGGCCATTTTATGAAACTTTAACTGTCTGAACCGCTCAAAGCTTTTTGCTCAGGCATTCCTATTAGCATTTAAAATACTATTTGTTATTTCATGCATGTCTTTCACCTTATTTTAGTCTCAGAGCTCTTTTTCATGCTTTAACTCCTCTAAGTAGCAAAAACTGGATTGTTCCACGCTCTCTTAATAGGGTTTTGTTTTTCAGTTATACCTGTTTTCTTGGACATCTATGTAATGCTGAAGAGGGAGTACGATGTGTGTTCCTGGGAGCTGGGCTACCCCAGACAGCCTTATGAGAATTTCTGCATCACAACCAGACAGTTTATTACTCTGTTCTCTTTTTTTCTTTATAGCAGTGTTTTTCTTTCAGCTAGTTTCTTGCTCCTTCAGCTGATTTTCAGCGTTTTGTTCACTCTGTCATTATCAGCATAATCTAGAATCTACATCAATGTGTTTGACATATTGAAACAAAAGTCTTTTCCCCTTGCGGTTTGGCCAAAGTGTTCAACCTTGAGTGCTTAAAGCTAGTTATCTAGATTTCTAACTTTAGGCACTCAAGTTTGAAAATTCTGGCTTATGGTTGTATCTTTACTCTACAATGAGTTGTGCACTAGACTTTATAGTATGCCTGCAGGTTTGCAATAACTAATCAAATGATCCAAAACAAACATTTAATTTATTATTTGTTAAGTGCCCACAATGTGCTCAATTCAGTACAAGCAAAAAGAATACATGGTCCGTGCCCCATAAATTTAAATGGAGGTTAAAATCCAAACAAAGTTAAAAGTATAAGGTACGACAAAATGACAGATCAGCAAACTCATCTTGTGCACTGTAGCAGCCTGCATGGAACTTAGAGGAAGGGAGCACAGGTTGCAGGACGAAAGATTTTGGAGAAGGCACTAGGAACTCAGTCTGTGTGTGCATGGCCAGCTGCAGTTGTAGTATCTTTGTAGATAGTTCTCTTAATAAAGAGCTAGTTTTGTTTTAAGAAACATGGCATCCTTTCATGTTATTTATTACCCAGTACATGGTACACAAAACATTCTCTAAAAAGCTACAAATCATCCTAAATGGTGTTTCAGCTCCCAAATGGGAAGAACTCTGGTCTGAGAAATTAACTCTCTGAGGAAGTTCCTGGTTGTGTCTGTGTTTCCTGCCTCTGGGAAAAAGAGAAACTGTTTTGTAACAGCAAATCCAGCAACAGGAGGGTAGCTACCTCTGTACCATCTTCCAGTAATAAACAGATGTGACTCTGTTTGTTGAATTTGTGCCTAAAGTCACTATTTTGGAAACTCTGCCTTGCTTTTGTTAGCCTGCTAATAAATAGGACACATAACAATTATTAGTATTCGTTATTTCCATTACAGCAATGGCTAGTGGCCCCATCCAGAATTAATACTGCATTATGCTAGATAGGAGTTGCCAGGTGTCCAGTTTTCAATCGGAACACCTGATCCAAAAGGAACCCTGATGGCTGTTAAAAGTCTGGTTGGCACCAGAGAGGCAGACTGCCTACCCGACTCTGCATAGCTCCCAGAAGCAGCAATATGTTCCTCAGCTCCTAGACGTACACATGGCTTGGGGGGAACCACAGCTAATGGGCGCTGCAGGGGTGGCACCTGCAGGCAGAGACAGAATGCACCATGCAGAGCTGCCTGGCCGCTCCTACGCCTAGGAGCCGAGGGACATGTTGCTGCTTCCAGGGAGCCCCCCAAGATAAGTGCCGCCCAGAGCCCTCACCCTGAACCGCCTCCCTCAACCCAAGCCCTTGCTCCAGCCCTGAGCCCCCTCCTGCACCCAAACTCCATCCCGGAGCCTGTACCACCCCTGCACTCCAACCCCCTGTCCCAGCCTAGAGCCCCCTCCCGCACACTGAACCCTTAATTTCTGGCCCCACTCTGGAACCTGCACCGCCAGACCAGAGGCCTCATCCCCTCCCACACCCCAACCCTCTGCCTCAGCCTGGAGCCCCCTTCCACATTCCAAACCCCCTGGCTCCAGCCCCCAACCCGGTGCCCCCTCCTGAACCCCAAACCCTTCATGCCCAACCCCACCCCAGAGCCCGCTCCCCAACCCCCTGCCCCAGCGCAGAGCCCCCTCCCGCACCCTGAACCTCTAATTTCTGGCCCCTCCCCGGAGGAAAGAGAAGTGTAATAAACTGTAAATGGCACAAGAGCACAACCATTGATTAAATAACACTAACATGATTATGCTGGAACATGCGTACCATTGAAATTCAGCTTGCCAGATAAGGCACTGTACAACCCTCTAGCATACAATTTCTGTGGATTAGCGAAGAAGCAGCCAAACAATAACATCCATATCACAACAAAATGTTTGCAGAGACAACCATCTACCATCTCTTCGTAATTATTGCTTCTCAGCCATGTCCTATGAAAATCATTTTGTGCTGGCATATTGGTTATTTCATCATTTAGTCAAACAAAACATAATTACTTTTTCATATATCTTCATGAATCTAAATCCTTAATTATTGTTGATGATTTTCTCTGAATTCCTTCCAATTTGTTGCTACATTTCTAGTGCCAACTTGCGCAGAATTCTAAGTGCAGTCCTTCCAGTGCTGTAAAGAAAGGGATGATCTACTCTTTAGGCCACAGTATGTACAGAAGGCAGCGTGTGCCAGCGGAAAGACATTGAACTGGGAGTCAGAAGACCTTGACTTCAAAATCTAGACCGAAACTTAGATTTTAAATTTTGTTGCTTAGGCCTCTCTCTAATTAGTATATGAGGATTTTCCAGGCTCCTAGCCAAATGAATATTTTATAAAGGTCATATATATCCATCCAATGGGTCCATGCAGTAACAATCATTTGGAGGTATTATGTGATGCAGCCCAATATTCCAATAACATACTGAGGATAACAAAAGATGTAGCATTAGAAAACTAAATATAAGAGTATAAAGTTCAAAGTTTGTTCTCTAGGTTATATCATGGTATAACTCCTAAATGTTACACAAATATACATTATTTCCTCCCACACCCTGAAAGTATGTTTACAAAAATCAGAATTTGTTTCCTGTGTGTATTGTTTTCCTAATTAAATTTGAAGGAGTAAAGATTTCTTCCATATGGACTATGTTTCTCCTTAAATAGAGCATCTGTTTTGGGTTGGGTACTTTATGGCAGAGGTTCTCAACCTTTCCAGACTACTATACCCCTTTCAGGGGTCTGATTTGTCTTGTGTATTCCCAAGTTTCACCTCACTTAAAAACTACTTGCTTACAAAATCAGACATAAAAATACAAAAGTGTTACAGCATGCTATTACTGAAATATTGCTCACTGTCTCATTTTTGCCATATAATTATAAAACCAGTCAATTGGAATATAAATATTGTACTTACATTTCAGTGTATAGTATATTGAGCAGTATAAACAAGTCATTGTCTGCATGAAATTTTAGTTTGCCCTGACTTTGCTAATGCTTTTTATGTAGCCTATTGCAAAATTAGGCAAATATCTAAAGGAGATGATGTATCCCTTGGAAGACCTCTGCATACCCCCAGGTTGAGCACCACTGCCGTTTGAAACCTTCATGTTATTCAACAGCTACTTGTGTACCAATTTAATGTTGCTTGCATTAGCCTCATCTCCTCTCTCACTCCTCCAGCCTTTTGTTTCTCCCTTTTATCATGTCTCAAATTATATTGTCAGCTTTTGTGGGAGAGGGCTGGCTCTTACTGTGTCTTTGTACAGGGCAGGCCCAATGGGATCCTGATCCTGACTGGAGGCACTACCCTCAATACAAATAAATTAATAAAATGAAAAAATAATAAATAATAATAATGGATTTTGACTTAGTACTGTGGCTTTCAAACACAAACATTTACCACAGAACATGTATGAATATACAAGTTACTCTAATTTATTGCCCCACAACTTTGTTAACATAAACTTAACAGTGGTGTCTCATGCCCATCCAGAATTTCAAGCTGAGCTACACTGGAAATGAAGAGCAAGGTACACACTATCCCTGCAACGCAACTTTAACTCCACCCCCTGAAGCTGGCAATGGTTATGGGCACTGGTTTAATAAGAGTAATGTTATAATAAATAGATGGTACCGTGTTCCAGAGATTTGAATTGCAGCCTTTACTTGTCTTCGCTCCAGCTATGTTCACGTGTTAGGTGTCACTGTGACATGTAGAGAGGGAACAAGGCACTACTGGGCAATCTTATCGCTACGTTAACAATGTTTTGGGAGGTTAATTTCTTTGTTTTTTAAATAATTTCTCAGCATCCTCATGTTCCTTAGCCGGGGTAGAGGAGGTAGACAGTCTCTTCCCCTGAACCGGTGCCGGAGAAGGTCGGTGCCGTGGCATCTTCGCGGCGCCGGAGTGGTCCGGTGCCGGAGCCGAAGCGGCACTCGGTGCCGAGGACGAAGGATTAAGCGCCGCTTCCATCAGGGCATCTTGAGGTGCTGTCTCGCTCCTTCTTGGTCCTCGGTCTGAAGGCCTGCAAATGCGGCATTTCTCGGAGCATACGCGATTCCCCCAGGCACTTCAAGTAGGCATCGTGGGGATCGCTGGTGGCATCGGCTTCTTACAGGCCGAGCACACGGTTTTGAACCCCAGCAAACAGCATGAGCCCGGCGCTGGGCAGCGAGAAAGCCTAGCGCCCCGAACCCACTAACATGTACACTAGAACTATAAACTCAGCAGTTACTAAACTAAGTGTAACTATAATTAAAACTAGAACTTAGGATGGAACAATGAACGAAGAGAGCTAGGACGGGAGGACAGCTATGCCGCGCTCCACGTTCCAATGACCGACACGGGCGGTAAGAAGGAACTGAGGAGCGGGCGGGCCGCAGGTGATATTACCCGGCCGCATGACGGCGCCACTCTAGGGGGCGACCTGCCGGCCCGCTGGAGTTGCTAGGGTAAAAGTCTTCCGACGAACGTGCACGCGCGGAGCGTACACCTACTGGAATGGAATCATCTACTGGAATGGATATGAGCAATCACTCAAAGAAGAATCAATAGATGGTGCTGTGTTCCAGAGATTTGAATTGCAGCCTTTACTTGTCTTCGCTCCAGCTATGTGCACGTGTTAGGTGTCACTGTGACATGTAGAGAGGGAACAAGGCACTACTGGGCAATCTTATCGCTACGTTAACAATGTTTTGGGGGGTTAATTTCTTTGTTTTTTAAATAATTTCTCAGCATCCTCATGTTCCATAGCCTAGCTCTCCCCTTTACTGCCCCAAGCTTTTTGGCAATGATCGCCCCAGTCACAGAAGGCATTGGATATATGTTGGTTCCTCCACTGCCCCCTGCATCAACTCCTCATCTCCCTTCTCTCTACCCATCCAGCACAGCTCAATCATCCCTTCCCAGGCCTCCTTCCCCTAAAGAGATGGACATTCTTGATAGCCCTACAGGTTCAGGAGTTGGGACAAGGATACAGAAACAGTGCAGGGACTGGCACAGGATTGAGGGGGCATGTTATAAAGCAGGGACAGAAATGGGAAGTATGGATGTGGGGTGGTTATCTTAAGTCCCCTCTGCAATCCCCATTGCTCTGACTGCCTCCTTCTGTCCCCACACTCTTCTGCACTGCTCTGACTTCCCCTAGAAGCAGCAGCATCAAGGAGAAGGGTGAGCTCGATCTCCCCTCCCCACTGCTGGAGACAGGGTCCTTTCCCTGATGAGCAAGAAGTGGAGGGTAGGGGAGCCCCTGAGTTTCTTCCATTGGCCTGCTGGAGCAGTGAGAGGGAGGAATTGATGGGTGGTGGAGGAATTTGTAAGGGGGCGCAGAAACAGCAGAAGTCACACAGTTGGCTCCACTTCTCTTCCTCTCCACTTACTTTGCTAAGGGGGTAGATGTCCAATTTCCCTCTCTTATGGTTCTGATCTATCAGCATGGGCAGTGGGTAATAGAGGATGGAGGAAGCTAAACCTCCCCAAATCTCTGCCTCCCCAAACATCTGCTAATGCTCCCCACTGCAGCTCCAGGGCCAGGCCACAGCTCAGAGCTACTCCGAGCAGTCCAAGCCGTGGGCTCCTCCTGACTGCTCTGGGAGCCAAAGGGCTGGCTGGGGTTTGGGACTGCTCCAGGCACGAGCCTGGCTTTGAGACTGACAGCAGGCTGGCCAGTGAGACTGGGGGTGGGGGAGGGGGGGAAGAAGAGGTAGAGTGGAGGTGAGACCTTGGGCATAAGAGGTGGGGCAGGGGGCTAGCCTCCCCGAACGGAGCGGTGCATGCACCGCCCATGTCTATCAATGCTTTTGAGCTGCTTAAAGATCCCTTTGATGATGTTCTTTGTGATCACAGAAAAACTAGGGTTTTGGAAACCCAGTTTTCATCAAACTCTGGTCATCAAAGGGGATTTTCAAAAACATAGTGTTTGGATGATCCCTTATGAGAACATGAATATAGTTACATTAGGTAAAACCAATGGTCCATCTAGCCAACTATCCAGTCTTCCGACAGTGGCCAATGGCAGATGCTTCACAGGGAACAAACAGAATAGGGCAATTTATTGAGTGATCCATCCCGTCATCCATCCCAGTTTCTGGCAGTCAGAGGTTTAGGGACACAGAAGAAATGGAATTGCATCCCTGACCATCTTGGCTAATAGCCATTGATAGACCTATTCTCTATGAACTTACCTAATTCTCTGTTGAACCTGGTTATACTTTTTACCTTCACAACATCCCATGGCAATGAGTTCCACAGGTTGTCTATGTGTTATATGAAGAACTACTTCCTTATGCTTATTTTAAATCTGCGGACTATTAATTTCTTGGGTGGCCCTTGGTTCTTGTATTAAGTCAATGGACAAATAACAGTTCCTTATTCACTTTCTTCACACCATTCACGATTTTATAGATGTCTATCATATCCTCCCTTAGTACAGTGGGTCTCAATCTTTCCAGAGTACTGTACCCTTTTAGGAGTCTGATTTGTCTTGCATCCAAGTTTCACCTCACTTAAAATCCACTTGCTTACAAAATCAGACATAAAAATACAAAAAAGTGTCACAGCACATTATTACTGAAAAATTGCTTAGGTTCCCATTTTTACCATATACAGGTAATTATAAAATAAATCATTTGCAATATAAATATTGTACTTACATTTCAGTGTATAGAATATAGAGCCGTTTAAATAAGCCATTGTCTGTATGAAATTTTAGTTTGTACTGACTTTGCTAGTGCTTTTTATGTAGCCTGTTGTAAAACTAGGCAAATATCTAGATGAGTTGATGTACCACCAGAAGTCCCCTGTGTACCCCCAGAGGCACACGTACCCCTGGTTGAGAACCACTACCTTAGAGACTCTTTTAGAAGATGAACTGTCCCAATCTTTTTAATATCTCCTGATATGGAAGCTGTTCCATACCCCTAGTCATTTTTGTTGCCCTTCTCTCTAATTTTTCCCAATTCTAATATATCTTTTTTGAGATGATGTGACCAGAGCAGCACTCAGTATTCAAGGTGTGAGCGTACCATGGATTTATATAGTGGCACTATGCTACTTACTGTCTTATTATCTATCCCTTTCCTAATGGTTCCTAACATCCTGTGAGCTTTTGTGACTGATGCTGCACTTTGAGTGGATGTTTTCAGAGAACTATCCACAATGACTCCCAAGATCTCTTTCTTGAGTGGTAATATCTAATTTCCCTTTACAGTGGCTGAGCTGACTCTTCCCCAACATCTGTCTGTCTGATTATTCTGTTCTGTACTACAGTTTCATCTAATTGGCCTGGTACTGAAGTTAGGCTTACTATTAGTTGTAATTATACTACTAAGGGTAGTTCCATTCTATGCATCCGAAGAAGTGAGCTGTAGCCCACAAAAGCTTATGCTGAAATAAATTTGTTAGTCTCTACGGTGCCACAAGTACTCCTGTTCTTTTTGAGGATACAGACTAACAAGGCTGTTACTCTGAAACCACTACTAAGGATTGTTATCTAGAGATGTGCTGGCTCCTCAATAGCTGTGTCAGAACACCACACTAAAGGTTGGCAGAGAGGCAGAGCCCCTACCATGCACTCCCCAAACAGCACAGCGCTTGCCCTGCTACCACGCCCTCCATATCCCCCGAGAATCACTAGCTCTGCACCAGAAAGAGTTATAAGTATCTGAGAATGTTATCACAGCTCAAGTTAGGTGGGTTGTGTATCATGAACCCCTTGATGAAATGACCCCAGGATTTACCATAGATTCATAGACATGTAAGACTAGACGGGATTTTGAGAAGTCATGAAATCCAATCCCCAGCGCTGAGGCAGACCCAAATAAATCTAGACCATTTCTGACAGGTGTTTGTGCAGTCTGTTCTTAAAAGCCTCCAAGATGGGCATTCCACAACTTCTCTTGAAGCCTATTCCAGTGCTTACCTACCCTTATAGTTTGAAAGTTTTTCCTGCTATCCAACCTAAATCTCTCTTGCTGCAGATTATGCCCATTACTTCCTGTCCTACCTTTAGTGAAGACGGAGAACAATTAATCACCATCCTCTTTATAACGTATTTGAAGACTATCATTAGGTCCTGCGTCAGTCTTCTTTCTCAAGACTAAACGTGCCCAGACCTTTTAACCTTTCATTGTAAGTCACGTATTTTATCATTTTTGTTGCTCTCCTCTGGACAGTTGCCAGTTTGTCCACCTCTTTCCTAAAGTATGGTGCCCAGAATTGGACACAGTCCTTCAGTGTCCTTGGCACTAGAGCAGGACAGTTACCTCTCTTCTCTGACATACAACACTGCTATTAGTACTCCTCAGAATGAAATTAGCCTATTTTTTTCACTGCTGCATCACATTTTCACTATCCTGCACCACCATGGGTACAGCAAATGTCAAGGCAAACTAAGTTAGCTTGTGAATTTTAGAGCCCTTCGAAAGTCAGTTCTCTTGTAAACAATAAGTGACTCTCAACCCTAATTATAGCAGAGCTGCTGCTCCACAATAATACAGCCAAAATCCTGCATTCACTTTCCAAAGATGATTAGGTCCTGAAAGGCAGCTGAACCAGTGCCACTTCTGTGAATAAAGATGACAAGCCATGGAAAGCCCTGAGTAGCGTGAAATTGTGCTCTTAAGGGGCTCCATCTGCAGTATCACTGAGGTGAGTTTTGGGGGTAGAACGGGGTCCAAAGGCCACACTCTCCATTGGCAGTTAAGTAAACCAGCCCTATTCAGCAAAGCACTTAAACGTGCACTTATGTGCTTAACTTTAACGTTAAGTCCAAGTGAATTTAATGCTAAGCACATAATTAAGTGCTTTGCTGAACAGAAATTGATGTAAGGATATCTCTAAGCTTTTCACTGAACTGGGGCCACAGCAAGGAGTGCAGTGGTTCAGAGAGTATAGCTGCAGCCACGGAGCAGCTTGTCTTGCCCTTTGAGGTGTAGGGAATGATTATGCTTCCTTTATCCCCATGGAGAAACCCTGCTCAAAGCCAGTTTACTCAAGCTTTGAACAGGGAGGAAAGATTAGGCCCTGTAGTTACATGGGTAAGAATGGATTGATACAGAAGATCAAGTTATGCTGAGTGATTTATAGAAGTAGCAGACAGGGAACTGCAGCAGATAAACTTCCATCTAGTAAATAAAAACAGTAAACATAAGCATCAGTTAATTTCTGCTACAATAATAAAAATAAATGAGAACCTTGAAATGATCTCTCATAAATAGGAGATGAAATAAATGAACCCATTTAAAATAAAAATAGGCTTCCATCTAGTATTTCACATAAGAATATAATTCTTTTCAAGTTTTTAAAAATAGCTCCTTCAGCGTGTAAGTTTGGAGACTTCTCTTCATCCACCTCCAGCTTTCTGTAGGGATTCCAGAGAGATTTCTTTGGTCCTCTCCTTCTCTCCACCTTATGTCTGGCTGATCTCATCCCTAAACACATTTAACTACGGCCGCTAGGCTGATGGCTCAGAGTTCTACCTTCTCCTCTAGATCTGTCTCCTTCCATCCAAACTAAAATCTTGGCCTCTCTTTGACATCTCCTCATGGATGTTTAGCCATCAACTTAAATTCAGTATGACTCAAACAGAGCATCTTTCCCCTCTCCTCTACCTCTTAGAATCATAGAACCATAGAATATCAGGGTTGGAAGAGACCTCAGGAGGTCATCTAGTCCAACCCCCTGCTCAAAGCAGGATCAACACCAACTAAATCATCCCAGCCAGGGCTTTGTCAAGCCTGATCTTAAAAACCTCTAAGTGTGAGGGGATTGTTGCCCCTTTACTAACATTCAGTGGTGGGGGGTTAGTTGGCTAGCTCCCAGCACTAAAAGGGGAGGGGGCGATGGGAAATCAGGAAATCTCCCCAGGAACAATGGGGAGAGGCCAATGCTCCAGTTCAGCCTGATTGACAGCCAGGGGGGTCTTGTCCTCATCCTCCGTGTGAGCTGGAATTGCTTGGGTCAGACAGAGTGGGGTCGAGCTAAGGAGAAAGCAGGGGCCCAAGCTGAGCTGGGGAGCAGAGCTGTGCCAGATCCAGAGGAGCCAGAAAAGCAGCCACAGAGCCAGAGACACAGCTGGGGAGAGCAGATCCTCTGCTGGAAGCAGAGCTGCAGCCACAGAGCAAGGTGTGGTGAGCAACTGGGACCAGCCAAGGGAGGACCTTGGGCAAAGGGCCCAGTGCAAAAACAAACCCTCAGCCAAGAAACCTTGCAGGCCAGACTGGGAGGAGGATCTTAACTTGACGGGGGGCTGACACTGGGAAGTAGGGTCCCACCACCCAAAACCCGGAGGTGTGTGGCCACCACCATTGCAAGTGTCCAACCCGCAGCATCCCTGCAGCACAGCCAAGGCCTGAGAAGGAGACCTGGGACCTACAAGGAACAGACTGTGAAGTGCCTTGATGTCCAGAGACACCATTTGTAATGTTCCCTGCCACAGAGCAAGGTGATGTTTTCCTTTAACTTTTCCCATTTTTCCTTATTCTTTTCTTTAAATGAATTTTTAAGTAAACAACTTGTATTTGCTTTAAATTGTATGAAATGATCAGTGGGTCAGGAAGGTGCCCAGTGCAGAGAGGGTACCCCGGAGTGGGGACACCCTAGCCCCTCTCCTAGGTGACCACAGCAGGGTGGGGGTCGAGCCCCCCAGGAATCCTGGGCCCAGCCTTGTTGGGATTACAAGGACTCTGCCAGACAGGAGAGTGGAAGGGGAGTCCTCGAGGGCAGAGAGGCCTCTGGGTAAAGGAAGTGGGAGCGAAGACTCAGATCCTTTCGCTAGCCCAATTCATCAGCGTAGTGCAGAAGCCAGGAAAGTTCCGCACAATAGCGGGACCATTCCCCCGCTTACATAAGGAAGGAGATTCCACCACCTCCCTACGTAACTCATTCTAGCTCTCTTTCTTGATCACTGTGGACAACACCATCACCCTACCTTTACACAGGCCTGCAACTTGGGTGTCACCTTTCATGTGGACCTCTGTCAATGTCTTCACCTCCAGACTATGTCTAAAGCTTGCCAATTCTTTCTGCATAACATCTCTAAGATATGGCCTTTCCTATCCATCCTCACAGCTATAAAGTTCCAATCCAGGCTCTCATCATCTCATGTCTTGAGTACCACAATGTCCTTTTCTCTGACCTTGACAAATGCAACCTGGTCCAGCTGATATCCATTCAGATGCTGCTGCAAAAGTTCATTTTCCTCCCCTGGTACATTGACCATATCAATCATCTCCTTCTATCCCTCCACTGGTTCACCCTTCTCTATTGCATCAATCAAACTGCTTGTCTTCACTTTCAAGGCTCTTCTCAGTCAATATGTCCACATCCTACCTTTCATTCTCTATTGAGTTCAACTCTTGCTTTCAAGCAGCTCATGATACCAGCATCCATATTCCACTTCTTAAACAAGTACCTTCATGACTTTTCCCATGCTGTGCCACATGGTTGGATGGAGCGCTCCATAAAGCTACCTTCTTATTCATTTTCAAATCTCTCTTTTCTCATGAGGACTAGAAAACACATGATGGTTAGGTCCCTGGTGTGCTGAGGCCACTGCTATCAAGCTGACCAGTACTGTCTCATTGTTTCCAAGCCAGTCTTGCTGTTTCTCTCTCTTGATTCTTGTCTTGTAATTAGAACGTACGCTCCCTGGGGCAGAGACCATCTTTTTGTTTTGTATTTGTATAGCACCTAGAAGAATGGGGTTCTAGTCCATGACTAGCCCGTGCTGCTGAATAGGAATGGCAGCTGGGCCAAATAATCCACTATCTCTGCTCAACAGTGAAATTGTGGCATGAAAATTAGCTGTAGAGTAAGGGTGGTAATTGGTTGAGTTATGTCTGATATCACAATGGTCTAGTAGCCTTCGCATGGAATAGATACACCGGACCCTTGCTAGAACGCGGGTCTATATACTGCTAATTTACAAATAACGCGGTCGCGGCCATGGATCTCAAATTTAATTACTTTAATTGCAATTCAGTTTAACGTGGTCCCCGCATTAACGCAGTACCACTCATGGATTCCAAATCCTGCGTTCTAGCGATGGCCCGCTAGTGTACTTAGCTGTACACTGAACATGTGTAATTCGTAAAGTTAAAACATCTGAGCGCTTAAAAACTGGATGGTAACAGCCTGCGAATAAGTGTGATGATTTAACCTGTTGATATTCTGAACAAAAAGAGCTCTTAACCATGCTTGTAGCTGTTTCCATTGCTTCTCACTGGCTCATCAGACATTCTAGGCTTCAGAGTGATATACAGACATGACAAAATTAGAATCTTATTATATAGATCATTACACTCATCATATGATGTGTTAGGTCTTTAGCGTCTAATTGTAGTGGGGCGGATTGCCCCACTCCTTGGGAGAGTGGGCTGGGGCAGGCCAGGGAGCCTGCGCAGCCTGGGACCCAATTAGGAAAGGGCTTATAAGGAGCCAATTGGGGCCCAGATTGTAGACAGCCAATCAGGGCCAGGCTCAGAGGTATATAAAGACTGCCCAGAGAAGGGAGCAGTCAGTCTGTTCCAGGCCTTTGAAGGGAGAAGGTCACTCTCCAAGGGGGAGACTAGCACCGCAGACAGTGAAGTGCTGGGCAGGCTCAGGGAGGTTAGAAAGCTCTAGACCCTAGCCGCCAGGCTGCAGGCCTTGAGGGAAAGGGCCTAGCGGGTGCAAGGGGCCGTAGGGGAAGCGGCCCAGGGAAACAGACGGGAGAGGAAAAGGAGGAGGACAGCGAGGCTGATGCCAGAGGGTCACTGGGCCGGGACCCAGAGTAGAGGGCGGGCCTTGGTCTCCCCCCTCCTTCTTCCTTGCGATACATCCAGTCACTGGCCATTACAAACCACGCCAGATCCCTGCCAAGAGGGATTAGACTCTGAGGGCGGGCGGTTGCACATGAAGGCTTGACTGGAGGACTGCTGATGATCGATCCCCGGAAGGGGGTGCCAATGGACTAAGGGGCACTGCTCGAGGGCAGTGGCCTCGAAGAGGATGCCACCGAGCAGGGAGCAACGTGGGTCCAGAGACACCAACAGAGAGCAGAACAACGGACGGGACACCACCAGGAGGGGGCGCTCCACTGGACAGAGCTAATTCCTGGAGTCACCAGCAGGAGGCTCCGCGTGGTGAGTCCCAACCCATTTACACTACCTTATTACATAAATTTGACTAAACATTTACATCTTCATATAAAGTGTTACTGCTATATTCACGTGAGATATAAATAATAAAACATTAATTTTTTTTAAATGTATGGCCTATTTGAAATGGACGGGTGGTCTCAGTCTACTCTACATTGAAAAGATACCTCCGATCACAAAAATGACCACCCATAGTAACTGTGCATTGGTTCCCATGTGCTGTAAACAAATCAATGACATAGGTTTCCAGTGTTGTCAATACAGCCCCTTTCATATTAATTTGGCTTAAAACAAAAACAACAAAATAGAAAAATTCCTTCCTTTAAGACTGCAGTGATGGGTGCCAATAACAAAATCCAAAGATACATTTAATGTCCCTTTTTTATTCCTATTCACATTTTTGGTAATACTATGCTAGCTATAACATTAAAGTCTACTTTACTTACAAATCGACACCACGCATTAAAACAGTTTGTAAGAAATCCCAACTTTGGACAGTGTTTTCTGGTCATCATTTAGAGATAACCTCTTGATTTGCTGCCACTAAATCCCTTCTCTCCCTTCCCCTTGCCCACCCTTTTTCCTTCCACTTGTCTCCATGTTCCCACTCCTCTGATCCCTATAGTGTGGAAATGCAGTGCTGCTCTCAAGCCATCAGGTCCACTCTCTTTGATCAGCCTTCCACTTGCTGTTCTGCTAACCTATTACAAGAACAGACCTAATGATGTTGGAGCAACAAAAATAGTGCAGTGAAAATGAAATGGAAATAAGTAACAAGGGGATATAAAGGAAAAGATCTAAGAGAATGCTACAAAGGAAGAGAAGAGAGACACGCTGTCTAAACATTTTGTTCTGCACTTCCGAGTTTTTACTGGTGCTCATCAACATAGATTCTGAGCATCTGCATAGTAACGTATGCCTGAGGCAGGGGAGCATTTTTATCTGTGGTTTACAAATAGGGTACTGAGGCACAGAGAGATTAAAAGCCTGATTTAGAAAGGTATTTACGTGCTTAATAGGATTTTCAAAAGCAACCAGATGTCAAATATTCATTAATTTCAATGGGTGCTAGGTGCCTAGATGCTTCACAAAATTCCACTTGGCACCTAAATACCTTTAAAATTCTGGCCCCAGGTGACTTGTCCAAGGTCTCACAGGAAGTCTGTGGCAAAACAAAGAAAGGAGCAGATCTCCTGGGTCCAATTCTAAAGACTTAACCGCAGGAGCATCTTCCTTCCATTGTTGTTGTTTATTATTTGTGTTCAAGTAATGCTTAGAAGCCTTCACTGATATTGAAGCCCAATTGTGCTAGGTGCTGTACAAACACTTAGAAAGAGAAGTCCCTGCCAGAAGAGCTTACAGTCCAAATAGACAAAACAGACAAAGAGGGAGGGAATGGAAGTACTGCTGCTTATGTTGAAGGGTGTAAATGTCTAAACAGAAAAAAACCTAACTATATGCAAACTTTAGTAAAAGAATTAAAGCTGAAGATTGCATAGCATATTGGGGGTTATATTTTTCCATCAAATGTTTTTACTACCAAAATAATGGTCAAGTTTCATTAGAGCATAGTTGTGGTAGCTGGTAAAGTAATGTCTTCAAGCAGAATAATTCACAGTCCATTTAAAACAAAATCTGCTCCAGAAGCCTTGCAATGCTAATTAGTTCCTTCTTTATATATGGTGTATTGGAGGAGGATGGAAATGCTTTTCCCCCTGTTATAGATCAGCCCAAGTCAAACAACAGATTGGGGCTGATACAAGAAGGAAAGGTGAATCTACAGATGCATTTTTTTTCAGTGAACTCAAAGAGATTTAATCTTCAGCACAATTCTCAATTAGGGCCAAATCCTGTCTTCACTTACCCCTCTGCATCAACAGGTACAACTTTGTCATCAGTGCACCCATACACGTACATGAGAGGCAACTGGGGCTGTCCAGGGGGTAACCTAGGGAGGAATTTGACCTTTAATCAGTGACATCTGAGATTACAGGGAGGCCCAATCAAAAGAATAATTTAAAACTAAAAAGCTCTTAGAAATAAAACAGTTGTTCAAGTTATATTTTTAGGCATCCACAGAAGAATGATTTTTAAGGTCACAATTAAGCACCGAAAAGACACAACTAAAGATGAGAGTAAGAAAATCACCTTTTAATGAGTAGCAGTCTGATTCTCTGAGACAAAGGCTGACTTACTCTGCTTGAGCAGAAGAGTTAAGTTTTCCAGTTAAAGGTAACTAATTCCTCTACTGTAAAGAAACCATGTTAGAAGAACAGTGTCTTGTCTGTATTTCCGGAATATGCTTTTACAGTTTCTGATCTCAAGGTGGCAGTATTACCTTCAGGGAAGGTTGTCTGCATCATATATGGGAGGGAAGGCGAGCCAGAGGGTGTCCAGCACAATCCAACCAGAGGAATCAAGTAAGTAATTGCCTTTTATATCAGTTGGCCTGTCATTTGCATCCGGAGTGAGGGGAGCATCTTCTCACAGAAGTTTTCATGTCTCACATTTTCTTCAAAGCAAATATACTTTAGAAAATACTTGATAGAAAATACTGAGGCTATCTACTCATCTATAAAGAGTAAGGAATAAGGTCCTTATACCTGTCCAATATTCTAGGGAATGCCCTTTATTTTGGGTCTTACATACCACATGCAGTTTTATCATCATGCACAATGTGCCCTATATTTCAGCAAAGGGTTGTATACTCTAATGTAGGATGTTGTACACTAAATAACAACCATGATGGAGTTTGCACTCTTAAAAATAAGCTTTGTCCTGTATTTTTCAAAACAGTTGCCATATATGTCCTTGAAATATATGTGGTCACCCTGATGACAGGTTTTGCAATAGGTGAAACAGTAATATAAACCTCAACTTTGCAATTCAGTGTTGTCAATAATGGCAGTGAAAAAGCAAGCCTGCAAACAAAGAAGTGCTTTTTAGACAAATTAGCCTCACTGATACGTTATTTTCTCAGCAATCTCCAATAAAACATAGCCACAACACTATAAACTAGCTTCTAGTTCTTGTCAAGTTCCCAGTGCTGATAAAGGTGATTTTAATAATATGCTGAAACTTTACTCTGTAATTCATTCCGATTTTAAATACAGAATGAAAGGGAAAATATTGCCTGTAAGCCATTGCACAAAATATTAGCTGCTGGATTTCATAAGCCAAAATTAGAAAGACGACTCTTATCATAAGAATGTAACTAATCAAACCTGAACATGGAATTCAGGAATCTTTCTCCTGCTGGACCGAAAGCTTCATGGGATGTACTAGGCTGTCTTAGAAAGATACATCTAATTATTTTACTTCCACCTTGGTGTGTCGGTCCTAACACAAATGCCAAAAAGATATAATAAACCTGATGGAATACTTTAAAAAAAAAAAAAATTTTTCTCATAAGCACATTCATTTTTATTTCACTTGTAAAGGGCTACTGATGATGCCTCAGAAAAAAGATATTTCTAATTGATCCTGAACTATTACAGAAGACCTGAATTGCTATTGCCTACAGTTCATTCCTTCCCAGTGACAGCCAACAGCAACAGTTTTCAAGGTAAAAACATTCATCCCTTTCAGTCATAGCTCATATTGTGATGTGACTTTCCACTGAT
The DNA here is from genome assembly GCF_003597395.2 of Chelonoidis abingdonii. Lineage (NCBI taxonomy): Eukaryota > Metazoa > Chordata > Testudines > Testudinidae > Chelonoidis > Chelonoidis abingdonii. Next base: position 75,403,238 of record NC_133769.1, on the reverse strand, counting down.
GTCTCCCCCCAGAGATATTTGTCTAGAAGAACAAAATATTGAACCAAAAAAGCATTCTCTTCCTTAAAACTGGGCAGGTGTGAATACTAGCTTTTGCAGGGAAATCAATGTCTAACATTTCTGACTTTCAATGCCCCTTTTAGAGTACAAATGTGTATATATAAAGTAGCTTAATATATATGATAGTAAGTTAAATAGTTCATAGCTCATGTACTTTTCTAATGTGGAAGTGTGGAAACTACAGAGGCACCTGACTACTGAAATTGCTCTAACATTAGCTTAGGGAATGGAACAATAGCTCTTATGAAAACCATACTCAGCAGGAAAATAACTTTGGTTTTTTTCCCTATTTGATTAATAGATTCTAGGACTGGAAGGGACCTCGAGAGGTCATCAAGTCCAGTCCCTTGCCTTGGCCTCATGGACGGACAAATACTGTCTAGACCCATCCCTTGATAGAAGTTTATCTAAACTACTCTTAAATTATCTCCAGAAATGGAGATTTCCACATATCCTAGGCATTTATTCCAGGGTTTACCACCCCTGACAGTTTAGGGAACTTTTCCTATATGGATTCCAACCTAACCTCCCCTTGCTGCAGTTTAAGCCCATTTGTTGTCTTGTTCATATTCCTTAAGAGGCTAGATGAACAAGTTTTTCTCCTCTCCTTTTATAACCTGCTTATCTTATAACGTGCCATCATGGTCCCCCTCTCAGTCTTCCTTTTCCAACTAAACAACCCCAATTTCTTTTCAGCCTCATTCATAGGTCTGTTCTCAAGACCTTAATCATTCTTATTTGCTCTTCTTGACCCTCTCCAATTCTCATTTCTTTTTGAAAAAATGCTGGGGAGTTGTGTTCCAGAAATGGAACAATCTCCAGTTTGAGGCCCTAACCGCGCACATTAGAGCGTGAACAGAAGGAATGTACTTCTTTCGTGTCTTGCTCAACAACACACCCTGTTAATGCATCCCAGGAATTCATGTTGCTTTTTTTTTTGCACAGCATCACACTGTTGATCCTATTTAGTTGTTGGTTCCCCTATACTCCCTAGATCCTTTTCTGCCGTATCCTTCCTAGGAGAAAGTCTCTTCCCCTTTCTGTATATGTTGAAACTGATTCTTCACTTCCTTAGTGGGCATTTGCATTTGCTCTTGATTTAACTTCATCCTGCTTTACCTTTTCTCCAATTTGTCCAAATCATTTTGAATTATGACCCTATCCTCCAAAGCAGTTGCAATCCCTCTCACTTTGGTATCATCTGCAAACTTAATGAGCATACTTTCTATGCCAGTATCTAAGTCGTTGATGAAGATATTGAACAGAGCCAGTCCCAAAACAGACCCCAGCGGAACCCCACTTGTTATACCTTTCCAGCAGGATTAGGAACCATTAATAACTACTCTCTGAGTAGGGTAATCCAGCCAGCTATGCACCCACCTTATAGTAGCCCCATCTAAGTTGTATTTGCCTAGTTTATTGATAAGAACATCATGCGAGACCGTATCAAATGCCTTACTAAATTTGCACTGAAATCAAATGTAATTCATATAATTACACAACTTTTACTACAATATTTTTGCTATTGGATTATGCTCTGTTTATGGCTTCAATAACATTTTACTTTCTTCTTTATATTGAAATCTTCAAATTTCTATACTTCCATAATCCTACTGAGTGCTTAAGAAGGACTGTATTACTTAATTGCATTAGCATTGCAAATGCCATTCCCAGCACAATGTGTTAAAAAGGAAATTTTAAAGGAACACATTAAGCCACACAATGTAAACAAGAGGCTTACTGACTCAATTGTGGAAAAATTTCCTTGTAACACTTCGTACTGAAAAGTGCTTGAATATAGTGCAGTTAATGGTACCAGAGCTCCTGGCCTTAGACAATTCTCCAATACTTCGCACTTTGCAAGTATTTATTTTTGCTCCTGAAGCAATTTCATATGTTATTAACATTGATACAGTTGTTTCCACAGTCACAGAAGAAAAGTCATCAACTATTCAAAAACACAGACGTAATTCTTGTTTTTTTTTCCTCCCAAACATCTTTGGTTTGACAATTAAGTGCTCCCAAATTATACTACCTGTTCTATCTGAGATCAAGATTATGAGTAGAGACCAACATTTTCAATGAGAGATGCAAACACTCAACCCTTCTAAAATCGGGCTATAAAGTCGGGAGCCTAAATAGCCACTTAAATGTATGAATTTGAGGCATTTAATTTGCAAATTTTGGCCCAGTTACTTAAAGTTGAAAAAATTGTAGTGGATGCCTAAATTTAAGACATCAACACTTAGCAGACAGCAGAATTTTTTTGCATAAATGTACTAAAGAAATGCCACTGCCAGATGCAAATAGGTCACAGATTAGTATCCTGTATTTCATTAAAATGTTAATATTTCAGCCCTAGATGCTCCCAGAACTGATGCAGGAAAAAATAATAATTGCAACCAGTTTGATATCATGTTGTCATGCTGGCAGATCAGGTGCCAGTTCATTCCAAGGCCCCAGGCCTTACTAAACACTTTCAAACGCATAGCTGGAAACCAGTCTTACTTACCTGTGTGATAGTAGATGTTAAATTAATAAACCTTTAGTTAATTTATTACAGGATTGGCTACCAACATTGCATTTGTTGTGAGCTCTGAAGTACAAATTGACCTGGTCTCTTGGGACTGGAAGCAACCTGAATATTTTGTGATCTGTGGTGCAAGTGATCATTTATCACATAGCCCAGCTGGAGTGTCTAAAGAGACTGTCTGTGACTCCATTATAAGACTACTGTATTACTTTGGGAGTTCACATTTGTTAAGAGGTTGGTGAAATCTAATTATAGAACATACATGCAGTTTGGGGTGTCTGCCCTGCTTTTTGACAGTCTGCTCTGAGGTTGGCACTCCCGATCAGGAGCACTCCACAGGGTGACACATGGAAAATACATTACAGCTTGAAAGGACAAACTCAGTAGTCAGCAGTCCAGAGTCTAATGAGATTAGCCCTTGCAATTCCAGTAGATGCAGAACACAGAGTAATCTCTAATTGTGTTTACTGACGAAAGGGTCTATTATTGTCTTCTGGAAGTTCTGTGTGCAACTCTCTCCTGCACTGAGAGAAAATTAGATGTTCAATACACTCCTTCAAAATACTAAAGAAATTATGAATCAAGCTCATTTCATTCATCCAAGGATGGCAGTTACTCTGATTCTGGCCTTATCCCAAACCCTTTGATTATTTTAAATGACTCTGAGGTAACCCGAATATGTGTCTTTGGACACAACAAGGCTCAGTGATAATATCTGACTATATTTTCCTCTAGCTTCACATCTGGCTCAAATTCCCTTAGCCGGAAGTCACAGTATAGACATTAGACATGCACAAATCCATCAAACATTGCAACTTGTACACAAGAAAATACTTCCAGAAAGACTGATTAGTGTTTGTGACGTGTTCTGACACTACAGCGATCTATTATAACACCAAAGAAAAACCCACTCATTCAGTCTTCTGAGCAAGGTGTGAACAGCAAGCAGCTAATAAGGGCTGCGGTCACACAATGAACAATGAGGACAAAACATAATGTGGCATAGTTCTTCATTAAGTGAACACCATCCATCCTATGTGCTGGAGGAGGCAGAAGTTCTATTCACTCACAGGGATTATCTGAAATTAGTTTTTCAATTAAGTCACTAGTTGAATAAATCCCTAAGGAGACCTCACTGTATCCTATGCTATACTATACAAATAAATATGGCAAAAGCTGTAAAAACAGCGAGACAAAGGTTGCCCTTGGTGTATGAAAGGGAACCCATTATCTGTGAAAACCTTTTATTTACTAATTGCAATCTCAAACCACTACACATTCTTTTTAACCAAAATAAAATAAAGATAATTATCTGAAAGAGAAATGGGAGTACACTGTGATTTGAACAATTGTAGGCTCCGCTTGAGTTACAATGTAAAGCTGAACAGGCAGGATTTATGTCACCCTGTTGCTCTCACAAAGAAAGCATCACATTACCATACGCCACACAGTATCTGAAGAGATAAACAATAGAACAACTACCTATATGCTCTGTTATCAGGAGCATTGTAGTTTAATGGTGTACAAATGAATGTGAAGCTAAATCCTTCAACTATGTTCTACTTGTGTCCTGGCAGCATCAGAGACTCCAGTGAGGGGTGACCAGGACCCATCCTGTCTGTTGACAGGGGTTGAAATCTCTCTCTCCACCCACATCTGCCTGTTGTATTTTGTAATGCTCACTTATAGAAATCCAAGGACGTATACAGCACTGTTCATTACAGTATCAAGGAAGAACATAGGCTGTTCAGTGCCTCTCTCTCTTTTTGGTGGGAGGGATAACTTTCTCCTCAGCTCACATGGCTGACAACTCTGAGGCTGAGCTTTCCTTCCCCCCACCACACACAGCAAGGCCCCAGTCCAGCAAAGCATTTAAGCTTTTGCTTAATTTTAAGTACCCGGGTAGTCCCTTTCTGTCAGAGGGACTATGTACCTACATAAACATGTGCCAAGTGCCTTGCTGGATTGGAGCCCTGTAACAGGGCAGCTGGCTTCTGAGCTCCCCCTCGAGGCTAGAAGTCACTCTGCAGTGCCCTGCCTCTGTTCTCCCCTCTTCAGTGCTCCTGAATGCCACACCTTCTGGCTCACCCAGTAACTGCCCTCCAAAAACAAACACCAAAACTCTTCCACCCAAAGCCAAGAGGGAAGAAAGAACATGATAAAAGGGAGAGACGTTTGCCATGCTCTTCCTCGCTCTTCCACCACCATCTACAGACACCACTACCACCAATTGACTGAAGTGCTGATCAAAGGGGAGAGCCTGGCTGAAGGGCAACCAGCCAGCCTGTAGTGTGAAACAACTAAGTTTGTAAGGGCACTGAAAATGTTAAGAGCAGCTTAGAATGTGTTTTGTTTTTATTTCATTTGACCAAATCTGACTTGTTGTGCTTTGATTTATAATCACTTAAAATCTCCTTCTGTCTGGGGATTACTGTATCCTTCCTAGCTCCGAGTGTAGAAGAGGGTTAGGGACAGGATCAAGATCAAGCTGCTTGGTGGAGGGCATGCTTGGTGCTGGGCATGGGGTATTCAGTTGTATAACTGCCCTACAGACCCTTGAGCAGTTCTGCACCTGAGGAGGAATATTCCCTCCATCAACCCTTGCACATCAAGCTAACCATCCTTCAAACTCAGGACCCCCCTGAAGAGGCTGCTTACACAGCCATGCATTCCAATCACATAAAAGGGGCTCCGGATTTGCCCAGGAACAGCATTCTAGGATTAACTGGAAAACACTGCACTTTAACCTCCCACACTGGCCACCACAGAGAGTACATAAATGTTAACTAAACAGAAAATTAAGATAACTGCATCTCTTCTATTCTAGTCACTTTGGAGTTATGTTACAGACTGAAATCATCCAATTACTTGGTTTTATAGTATAATCAGAATCAAATTAAGACTCATGAAGTTTGCAAATCAGGGATTACCCGTTCAGTCTTTTGGTAAGTGTTCATTCAGGAAACAGTCTGATGCCTGTAATTTTGTAACAAGATGTGCAGAATGTGCATTCTCTGCCTTAAAATCCCCTCTAGGAAACTGGGGCAAATTTCACCTCTCTGAGTACAATCTACACTCCCTATGACCGGCAACGACAGTTGTGGTGAAGGGAAAACTATCATTTCCCTCACCTATCCCTGTGAATACCTTTAAATCAGCCCAGAGGATCTCAACTGATGGACCCTGTCAGGAGATCAGTGAAAGAGCCCATCTCCCAGCTGCCTGGCTCTGTTTCCTCTCCATCAGACCTTCTCCCACTGAGGGCTGTGCTGGCTGGCTTCAGGAGAATTATAACATCCCACTCCAGTCAGATGTACCATCGCTGGGTGTCTACCATCTGTGAATCTAACCCTGGTTTAACCCATTGTTAGAGAAAACTTATGTGAAGATGGAGCTAAGTCTGAGAATAGAATCGGTAATTTAGGGTAAAATATAAAATAGAGTTTTTATAATTATTACCTAAACAAACAAATCCAGGAACTCTAGAGTTAACAACTAGCAATAATCACGCCTCGGATTTAACGTTAAAAGAAAATTAAACATGTTAAGGTATAGAAATTGATGGATTTATTGGAAATTCTCAGAAAATTCATTCTTTACTTAAAAAGCAAGCGCTGTAATTTTGGAAAGAATGTATTGCATTCTTCATATGTAACAGAACTGTTGAATCTCAGATTTAAATGCAAAGCATTTCAATACCACCTAACTACTCAGAATATTTGTAAAGAATAAGCAATTGTAAACAAAGGTGGGTTTTGTCTGTACTGAAGGAGACCTGAAAAATCAGTCTATTCCTCTTTCTAATATGTCTCTACTATAACCAGAAAGCAATCAATCAGTGACTACTCATTCAGGTCCTGATTCAGCAAAGCACTTACACACATGCTTAATTTGATCCCTATTCAGCACAATACTTAAGTACGTCCTTAACTTTAAATGTGTGTCTAAGTCCTGTTGAGATCATTGGGACTTAAGCACATGTTTAAATGCTTTGCTGAATCTGGCTCTAAATCAGCAGGCTTCAAAATCCTAAATGGAATGATGCAAGTTTTGTAGAAAATCTATTAGCCAGCTCTTCACATACTGTAAATCATTTTAAACATTTGATAATCAGTTGCTGATAGAAATACAATGGCTTTCATTATCTTAATATATAGATGTATCAAAAACACAGGCGCATTCAACATTCTTTATATCATGTCACTTTTTACCCACTGTTAATCTAGTTAAATGGTTCCCAAATTGTTCCGCCGCTTGTGTCGAGAAAGCCCCTGGTGGGTCGGGCCAGTTTGTTTACCTGCCATGTCTGCAGGTTTGGCCAATCGTGGCTCTCAGTGGCTGTGGTTCGCTGCTCCAGGCAGGGCCAGTGCAATCACTAGGCAAACTAGGTGGCCGCCTAGGGTGCCAAGATTTGAGGGTACCAAAAGGCGATGCCCAAAATGTCTGGGATGCTCACCTGGTGCCGGCTAAATGTATAACCCTCTTCACACCGCTGTGCGAGGGGGCGCTGCAGCTTTGGTCAGCTCCGGCTGGCCGGGAAGTGATGTCATTCCTCCTGTGGTCACCGGGGGTGCTGCGCTTCTCCCAGCTGCTCTGGCTCTGCCCGCAGCCAGCCCCTGCTGCATCTCCTGCCCTGCCTGCAGCCAGCCCCACAGCCCGTCTCCAGCCAGCCCCACACCCCCTTGTCTCCAGCCAACCCCACTTCCCCTGCCCTGCCCACAGCCAGCCCCACACCCCCTGTCTCCAGCCATCCCCTGCCGCACCCTCCTGCCCGAAGCCAGCCAGCTCCACACCCTGTCAGGTTATTCATTTATTTTCATTAAATACGTAGACTAAATAACAAAATTAATAAATTTTCAAGCCACATGTGTATTAATTCTAATGAACAGTTCCACATTATGCAGTATTCATTTTTGAAAGTTTATAATAAGCGATGCTCCAGAGGGAGGAGGAGGGCTGGGGGGTGCAAGGTGGAAGTTTCACCTAGGGTGCAAAATATCCTTGCACCTGCCCTGGCTCCAGGCCAATGGGAGCTGCTGGAAGTGGCATGGGCTGAGGGATGTTCTGGCCGCAGCTTCCAGCAGCTCCTATTGGCCTTGGAGCAGCGAACTGTGACCACTGGGAGCCGTGATCGGCCGAACCTGCGGACGCGGCAGGTAAACAAACCAGCCCAGCCCGCCAGGGGCTTTCCCTGCATAAGCGACAGAACAAGTCTGGGAACCACTGATCTAGTTGTCATCTTTCTGTGGCTTCAACTCCATGTTTAAAACTATTTTTTCCCTGACTTCAATCCAATAATTAAAACTGAATATAAGCAGAGCAGGCGCTAGGCATTAGCAGACTAAGGCCTGGTCTGCACTACACAGTTAGGTCAACATAAGGCCTTGTCCCACTGATGTAAGTGCCCTACTACACCAACATAATAACTCCACCTCCACAAGAGGCATAGGGCTTATGTCAGTGTAGTTAGGGTGTCAGCTGTTGGCTCTCTTGTCAATTTCAGGGCCAAGAAGCTCAGGGGCCTGTCCCCCACCCCTAGCGGGGAACGGGAAGGTGAGAAGCCTGGGTGATTGGCCCTGCTCCCAACTGGAAGCGGGGAGCCCAGGAGGCAGCCAGGCTCCCGGCGGGGAGCTGAGAGCCCTGGCTCTCAACCGCCCACACTGCCCCTCTTCAGTAGGTGGAAGCACTCCTGATGAGGACACATGCCACCAACAGAGGGAAGGAAGTGTGAGCATCAGCCACCACAGTAATAACCTAACATAGGTCGACTTAAGTCTGTAGTGTAGACATGTCCTAAGCAATTGCTTAGGGCCCCAACGAGTTCAATGGGGCCCCCTATTTGCTTTTAGGATAATACCTTGCCTATTTTAGTATTGAGGGGAATATTCCTGCATAGGGCCCCCAATGGGCTAGCAATGGCACTGAAATAAGCAACATAAACAAAAAAATATTTCCTTAAAAAACAGTCACCTAGATCATTTTATAATTATTGAAATTCAGGAAATTCTCTTGCCATTTTTTCCCATTTGCCCTGCTTCTTTTTAATCTTTTCCCTTCTCTACCTATACATGCTTACAACACCTTTTGTGTGTTGCTATATTATACAATGCCTGCAGCTGTAAAGTCAAGGCACTTCAGAACAACCACCCAGCAAACAGTACATGATTATGTTTTGTTTGTTTAATAGCAGGCTGCCAAAAAGAGTTGTGGGATTAAACTTCAACCTTTTGCCACTCTTTGATTCACACAGATTTGCACATTTTCATCAGGTTTTCTTGTTAAAAAGAGGTTAGCATTGTCCCTGCAATACAAGAAATAAACTGTATGCACCTGAACACCCTCTACACGTATGTAATCTAATAATGTTATCTTTTTTTATGTTAGAAGATTACAAAGAAAAAACATCTCTTTCTAACTATCATCTGGTCATCCTACCATCCACTTATGAATATCTAACTTTTTCTAATAATTGAAACGTTCATTGCAAACCTTGAAACCAAAGAGGGGTTCCTCAGGACCTATTGCAGGAGGGGAGGTCCTGGTTCATGGTTTTGAATAGAAACCAGGCACAGTGAAGTCTTGGCTGAATAAATGAAAAGGGTTTGCAAGGAACTAATAACTGAAATATTTTGACTTTGAAGCACTTGCATCTATGTATATAGTCATAACACCTGGGAGCAAATCCTTTAGAGTTCAGCTCCTGCTGAATTGATGCAGTTTCTACAGTGGTTTCTACCTAATGTGAACAGGAAGCTACAAAAGAATTGCAGCTATGCCAGCTGGCTGGTCCTCCACACTCTCCCCCACAATGCAGTGGCTTACATTTGGAAGTCACACAGATCCTCCTGTCTTCTTCGAACAACAGTCTGAGGCTCTAGGAATCCAGACCAACATGAGAAATTATGTCTTCATCAATATGATTCAGGAGACTTCATTCATCCTGCTTACAACATGTAGAAATGCAAACTATCCTATTCCACAGCACTCTTAACATAGCTTAGCAGGGGTAGTTTAATGATTAGAAAAAAAGAAAGGTTTCAGAGTAGCAGCTGTGTTAGTCTGTATATGCAAAAAGAACAGGAGTACTTGTGGCACCTTAGAGACTAACAAATTTATTTCAGCATGAAGCTTTCGTGAGCCACAGCTCACTCTTCAGATGTCATTAGAATGGAACAGATCACAGTACAGGAGATATTATACATACAGAGAACAGAAAAGGTGGAACAAGTATGCCATACCCAACAGGAAGAGTCCCATCAATGAGATGAAGCATCAGCAGGAAAGAATAAACCAGACTTTTTGAATGTGATATGTTAAGATAGATCCGATAGAAGGTGTGAGGAGAACTAAAATAATAGTGAAATAGAATTCAATTAGTTAATGACCCCCAACCGCTGATTCCCAGTCAGTGTAGTGAAGTAGGCCAACATGTAGAAGAAGGGTAAATAGCCCAGCGCCTGCTATATCTTACCTACTTGCCTGCCACAAGCCTTCCACGCCAGTGACACAGCCGACACCGATCCATTGTCTATCAGAGCAAGCCGTAAGATACAACCGTACATTTGCGAAGTATCTCAGACAGAAGATAAACACTCCCACATCCTACAACAACAGTTTAAACCTTACATATATGTAACCGCTGAGTGAAAAAAACAGATTGCAAGCATGCCAAGAAGGAGTACCCAGATTAGCCACCCTAACTGGACAGAGACAGGCCCCAACAAAAGAAATAACAGAGACACCAACTAGCCATCACTACAGCCCCCAACTAAAACACTCTCAGCAATCATCAAAGTCTACAACCTATCTTTAAAGATGATCCCTCCACGTTCTACAGATTGCTCTTGGGAGACAGGCCAGTCGTTCGCTTTATAGATCAGCCTCCCCAACCTGAAACCAAATACTAAAGGACATGCAACCTGCAATAACCATACAACACTCGAAACATTAAACCCAGGAACCTATCCTGTGCGCAACAAAGCCCTGAGTGCCAGGCTCTGTCCTACATACTATCATTACAAGTGACACTAACATAGGAATACTAATCACTATCAAGGCTACTCGCCACATAGGGGCTTCGTTCACGGATCACGTGCAAGTCTACTACAACGGATTATGCCCTCAGTGGTGCCAGCAATGCCCCTCTGCCATGTACATTGGTCCTAGATGATCGGACAAGGGCGTCCTAACGCAAAATAATTAATATGGATACACAAAGTCGACATCTAAGGAATTCATTAACAGTCCCAAACACTTTGCAGCCACTTAATCCACTTCAGTCACTAGAGCTTGTAAGGTGGCAGTTTTGCAACAAAAAAGCTTCAAAAACAGACTCCAAAGAGAGACTGCTGAACTCAAATTAATATGCAAATTAGATACAATTAACTCAGGCCTAAATAGAGACTGGGGATGGTTGGGTCATTACACTAATTGAATCTATTTCCCTATGTTAAGTTCTCCTCACACCTTCTATGGATCATCTTAATTATCACTTCAAAATTTGTTTTTCTCCTGCTGATGATAGCTCATCTCAATTGATTCGACTCTTCCAGTTGGTATGCTTGCTTCCACCTTTTCATGTTCTCTGTATGTATAAATATCTCCTGTCTGTGTGTTCCATTGTATGCATCCAAAGAAGTGAGCTGTAGTTCATGAAAGCTCATGCTGAAATAAATTTGTTAGACTCTAAGGTGCCACAAGTACTCCTGTTCTTTTTGAGAAAAAGGAAAGTTACTCTTTGATTATTCCTTTCATTATTAACATTCCCTTCTCCCACCTTGCCAGTAAGGATAATCATTCTCTTCTACCAAAGTCCACTTTCTTTTCAGACTTGATAGTTGCCGACTCAATAGCTATGATGCCTGTTCCACAGATAGGTGACCTGGTGGCCAGACCTTTCCAAGAGACCATCACTTTTAGGTGTGTCAATTTCACGGCCCATTATTTTTCACTTATCCAGTCCCATGACTCTTCAAAGGACATGTTCCTTGTTTTTAAAGAATTCACAGATTCCCATCTTAAGCAACAGAGAAAGTCTCTTTCAAGCCACTGCATTTTAAGGCAGTGTGTTAAATTGTAGTAAGATCTGCTGGATAGGTAAGAGAACTGAGCTCCTACTTTATTAATAACACACATACACATATCTTCAGAGTGTTTTGTTTTTTTAACTGAGAAGATAAAATCTGGCAATGATGGAGATCTGCCATGAACATGGATTTCCACATCAACAAACTTCTCATTTTCCCCACTCTGTCTGACTCTCTCCATAACAGAATGCTTTAGTCCCTGGAAGTTAAACATCTATTCTAATTTTATTTATCTGTTTCACATATGTTCAGAAAGACTTAACATTTGTACATCTTTTTTGTGAATGCCAAAAGGACTACCACTGCCTGATGCACAGAGGACTTCATTTTATTCATCTATGATCATGTTTATTGTCAGCATTCCAACAGTAATAATGGTCCCCTCTGCTGTGAGGAATCATGGGCCTTGAACCCAGCCTCTTTGGTCTCCAGGGAATGTTCGGACAACAGCCACCACCCAAACCACTGGAGAAGGAAAGCTAATCTAGATCTAGCTACAAAGGGCCTTGCCCATGAGGTTCCAGAGTGGGAGTGACATCCAGTTCCACAAACTGCCTGGGAAGCTCTACTTAAACCAGAAAGAGGCACAAGAAGTTGTCTGAGTTACTAGGTGAATCCTTGGCTGTCTGCTACTATTGACCTTGCCTACTTGCCTGAGCCCTGCCTTCCCACCTTGTTCCTGGTTCCTGCCTTTTTCCAGGTCCCTGTTGCTACATCCTACCCATGACACTCATTCCAGCTTTGACCCCTGGCTTGGCACCTGACTCTGACCCCAGCTCTGGTTCCAGGTGCCTGACTCTAACCACTAGGCATGATTGCCATGTCCTGCTCCCTATACCCCCTAGCCTTAAAGTCAAGGACTCTATTAAATCTACTCTGTTTTAAAAGCTCAGTTAGGTTATCTTAAGACAACACTACATACTTATGAAGCCAAATATCAAGAGCTCCCAACTGACCTTAAATTGTCTGCCCCTGATACAGACATGCGACTATCACTGATTCAATGAGAGATATATGTGTGCAGACATCTATGGGCAGAATTTGCTTCTTTGATTCCGTGACTAGTAGTGGTAGGAATCATCCTTAATACATAATAGCAGAATTCTTATTTGCTGACAGAGCCATAGATTTACACAGAAAAAATGTGCAGGGCTGCCTGGGGGTGGGGGACAAGTGGGGCAATTTGCCCCAGGCCCTGCAGGGACCCCCACAAGAATATAGTATTCCATAGTATTGCAACTTTTTTTTTTAAGGAAGGGGCCCCTGAAATTGCTTTGCCCCAGACCCCCTGAATCTTCTGGGCGGCCCTGAAAATGTGAAATGTGGCATAAAAGGATTGGAAAAAATCTAGAGAAAAAATGGAAAACGAAAGGAAGAGGGACATGGGAGTGAGTCGTGTCTGACCTTATATGTTACCAAAGCACGTATCTACACAGTACGTCTTTCATTCTCATACACGACACCCTCAAAAGGTGAACTTCTGAATTACAACAAGAAAACTGAAATTTTCCCGGAATTGCATGATTGAGTGTAATTCAATTATATGCAAGAAACCAAAATATGAAAATGAAGCTCAGTGTCTGATTCTAATGAGAATGTGCTATTAAAAAAGGATTGATTACATATGCTGTAATGAGAACAGTCGTCAGCCCAAAACCATCAAACGTAAAAAAAGTGCATCTATTATTCCCAGTAAACCTAAACACTTCCTTCCTGCTTCTTTGTACTCATCAGTGAATAGTTTGAGACTTTTTTCCGAAGAAAAAATAACATTTCTTGAACACTGAACAACTTACCAAAAAGTAGCATATGATCATATAATGAAAGGCTGTATTGGAACTGAATTAAGGTTGTACGTGAAGTCTTAATTAGGCTTACAACCTTTTCAAAATGCAAAAACCAGATAGATGGAAAAGCCCCTTCCCCCTCTGTGGCCCCACTCCCTGCTCCTCCTCTTCCCCATGAGACCTCATGACTAGGCCAGAAGCCAGAGCCAGGCAGCGATAAGAGATGCCCACGGTGCCTGGGCCACTCTCCACCTGCCCTGGGCAGGGGGCTGATGTGCCCACAAGCAGCCCCCAGGCTATCCCCGTCTCCCAGGGCACACCATCCAGGGCAGGTTGAGGGTATGGAGCTCCCTACAGAAACCTGAGCTCCATGGGTGGCTCTTCCTACTGCCCGGCTTTGGCTTCTGGCCTCGCCAGGAGCAAGGCCTTAGGGAGAAGAGGAGGAGGAGAGGGAGGGGCCTTGTGGTGACAGGAGCCTAAAGCCCACCTCAGCCTTTCCCCCACCAGAAAAAGGCTGGTGCCACCCCGAGCCTCAGGCAGTCACGGAGCAGCGCTGCAGGGAATCCAGGACACATGCCATCCCTGTGTCATTCAGCCTGGGACCAGGACTTGAAATATATATTTCAGGACTGTCCTGCCCAATTAGTCTTAATTCTGTCATTGATTAACTTTTGGGTGCTTTACTTTGCAATCTTAATATCATTTCTTTAGTGTAGAGTTTATTTTGTTGGTTTTAACATATTATTCACATTTTGGTAGTGCTTATAAATCCCAACTAGGATTAGAGCCTAATCCATAATTAGGGCCTTACCATATTCACGGCCATAAAAAACAAGTCACAGACCATGAAATCTGGTCTTCCACCCCACCCCCCATAAAATCTGGTCTTGTATGTGCTTTTACACTATACTATATAGAATTCATGGGGGAGACCAGCGTTTCTCAAACTGGGGGGGCACAACCCAAAAGGGAGTTGCACAGGGGTCACAAGGTTATTGGGGTGGGGGTTGCAGTTTTGCCACCCTTACCTCTGTGCTTCCTTCAGAGCTGGGCGGCCGGAGAGCAGCGGTTGCTAGCCGGGCACCCAGCTCTGAAGACAGTGCTCCGCCAGCAGAAGCATAGAAGTAAGGGTGGCAATATCATGCCATGGCACCCTCACTTCTGTGCTGCTGCCTTCGGAGCTGGGTGGCTGGAGAGTGGCGGCTGCTGACTAAGGGCCCAGCTCTGCAGGCAGCAGCACAGAAGTAAGGGTGGCAATACCATATCATGCCATCCTTACTTTTGTGCTGCTGCTGGTGGCGCTTCTGACTTAAGAGCTGGGCTCCCGGGCACCAGCTGCCGCTCTCCAAAATGGACCATGAAATTGGTAGGGCCCTATCCATAATAAATCAAGATATATTTCCTGCCCCAAAGAATTTACAATCCAAGGTGCTGATCCTGCAGACACTAAGGGTATGTCTACACTACAGGATTATTCCAATTTTACATAAACCGGTTTTGTAAAACAGATTGTATAAAGTCGAGTGCATGCGACCACACTAAGCACATTAATTCGGCGGTGTGCATCCATGTACCGAGGCTAGCATCAATTTCCGGAGCATTGCACTGTGGGTAGCTATCCCGTAGCTATCCCATAGTTCCAGCAGTCTTGCCTGCCCCTTGGAATTCTGGGTTGAGATCCCAATGCCTGATAGGGCAAAAAACATTGTCGCGGGTGGTTCTGGGTACAGCCTCATCCCTCCTTCCATGAAAGCAGCAGACAACCATTTCGCGCCTTTTTTCTTTTCCTGGTGACTGTGCCACTGCCCTGCACGCAGCTCGTTCTGCTCTCCGATTTCTATACACATATGACGTTGGTAAACCTTGCCTTTTTGTTCTGTGTTTTTTTGTTCTATGCTTGAACAGACCTTCAGCCAGAGAAGCAGCAGTCACTCCTCGGCCACGAGATGTGATGAAACGCCCATTTTGGATACAAATTTCTCAAACCCGGGCCCCTGTGCTTTGGAGTCTCTGTATGGGCATTCAGCATTGAACCATTTTGCCGGACAAAGCACGACTGGGACCACTAGTTGGTTTGGAACTTCGCGTGGCTGCAAAACTTTTCTGCTAAGCATCTTTCATGAACTTTGTCTTCGCTTTCCCCTGCCCTGACACGCCCAGATACCAGACGAGAGCACTCTCACGTTGGCGCGTGCATGCCTCTGGAGTTGCAACGCAGACAGCTATGGTCAGTCTGGGACATTGGAAGTGGAATTACTTTGGGGCTGCTTGATGCAAGTGCAAGCAATCATCTAAGCTGCTTTACGAAGGTTGTGTTGGGAACTTACAGGTTAGTGGATGCGTGTGCTGCATGATTCCTACTGTGGTGGGCACGACTGAAACCATTCCCTTTGGACTGAGACCAGCCTCCCATTAAATAACACAAGGGAGTACTTTTCATGTCTCAGCATGTTGGTCCGGATGTTTTCACTAAATCACGTGATGCAGAGGTTTATGATGTTGCATCTTCAGACACTACTCTGTTTAAACGCCTTCCGCAGAATTACTTCCAGACAGATAACGTTGGATTTGAGCGTATTTTCTGGGGACCCGCACCTTGATTGCCATGGCTCATGAGCTACCCAGGCCTGCGTGTCAGGGTGTTACTGCAGCTG
>NC_133769.1:75284620-75386001 GCF_003597395.2 Chelonoidis abingdonii | reverse complement strand
CACCCTACCCCACAAAACATCGTTTCGGTCTTTATTTTCCCAGCCTATCTGAGATAGCCTTCGGGATGGCAGTTAGGGAGGCTTGAAAAAATTTGCAGTTGCATTGGTAAGGGAGGGAAAAAAAAGGAGAGAAAGTATTTAAAAAAGATAACATTTTACAGAACAATGCTATACTCTTTCACAGTGAACAACACTATTCAGCCTTACATAGCACATGTGATTTCACTACAGGTCCATTTTGCATCTAATATTGAGTGCTTGCGGCTTTGGTGTTAGAGATTCACAGCGAGCTCGCATCGAATTCAGCTTGCATGCGGCCAATGGTAAGGCATTGTACTTTCGGCTTCTGCAGCCTTACATTTACCAGTGCCTCTTTCCCAAATACCAAGCAAATCTCGTCAGTGCTGCTTCTCCTGTTAATATGCAGCACCACTTCCTCATCCAATTCTCGCAATGATCGCTTATACCCCTCACCCACCAGCGAGCTGGTAATCATGGAAGATCATGTAGCCATAACGTAAAAAGCTTCCAGTCATTTCCCCCCAACCCCCCTCCGCTTCCCCCTGCTGGCTACCTGCAAGAAAATTTCTTTAAGCAACAGGCGAAACAGCAGTAGATGGACATCTCTGTCCCCTTAATTAAATCCTGATTTCAACCAGAATTACCATGAACGAATCACTATCTCCTGAGGATAACACAGACAAGATTAAAAGAACGGATGTTGCTTGGAATGCCAGCAATCACCGGGACCATACGCAGCTAGGCTTTAGTCATGCAATGATACCAGATTACTTGTACGTTGCATTGGCGTGTGAAAGTGTTGTCCTACCTCATGGAGGACGAATAAGGTTGCCCTGCCAGAAACCTCTGCAAAGGCTTTTGGAGTACCTCCAGGAAGATCTTATTGGAGATGTCCCTGGAGATTTTCCGCTCCATCCCAGACATTTAACAGACTTATTCCAATAACTTACTGGTCACTGAATGCATCCAAGTCCGCAGGGAATTAATCATTAAAAACGCTTGCTTTAAAACCATGTTTTATTTACAAAGGGTACACTCACAGGACGGTCGTCTTCCATGTTTCATTGCCTGGCTAGTTGGATTGGGAGGCGCTGGGAGGGTAAGTTTCTGTCTGGGTTGAGAAAAAACTCCTGGTGTTGGGGAGAATGGATGTCTGTTGTGGCTCTCTGCAAGCGTCATCCTCCTCTCCTCCTCCTCATCATTCCCCGTCCGCAGAATCCTCAGCATGGCTGAGATTACCACCCCCACCTTGGAATCCACGACCAGGGTAAGGAACTGTGGCGACGCCCCCTAGAATTCTATGCAGTCAGCGTAAAGTCGCATGTTTGGCCCTGCCCTGGACTTTCTGTTGCTGGACTTTGGTTTTCTGGTAGCTTGTCTGAGCTCCTTAACTTTCACACGTCACTCACGAGTTCCTGGTAATGTGTCTTTCTCCATCATGGCTTTGGAATTTTTTCAAATATTTTCATTTTCGGTCTTTTGGAACGGAGTTCTGTTAAGCACAGAATCCTCTCCCCATATAGCAAGCATCGATCCACTAACCTCCCGTTAGCGGTTCACCATGCTGGAGCTCTTTTCATCTCCACGGAGACTGCCATTGTTACCTGCTGCTGAGTTTGAGCTCTGCCTGGTCACTGTGCTGGTGAGCTCTCCAAAATGGCCAAACAGAAATGGAAATTCAACAATAAAGTTTCGCGGGGCTTTTCCTGTCTTCCTAGCCAGTGCATCAAGGTTCAGATTGCTTTCTAGAGTGGTCACAATGGTGCACTGTGGGATACCGCCCGGAGGCCAATACTGTCGATTTGCGGCCACACTAACCCTAATCCAACATGGCAATACCGATTTCAGTGCTACTTCTCTCATCGGGGAGGAGTACAGAAGCCCTTTATATCGTTGTGTGGATGGGTGCAGGGTTAAATCAGTTTAACGCTGCTAAATTTGATTTAAACGCATAGTGTAAACCAGGCCTAACACTCAATGGGACTGCTCACATGCATGAAGTTATACATGTGCACAAGTGTTTACAGGATCTGGCCTAAACAGGCAAGACACACAAACAGTGAGAGATAACATGGTTTTTTATTTCCCCTTTACAGGCAAGAACTGCTGCAGACACAGATAACATAAGTTGCCCAGGGTCACACAGGAAGTCTGTGACCAGACCCAGAATTTGAATCCACAGCTCCTTTCAGTGCCTTAACCATAAGACTCTCCTTTTTCTCTGGTGTGAATCAGGAGTAACACTGATTAAAATAATGGCGTTAAATTAGTGAGGACCATATGAGGCCCATAAACCCAACATTAACAACCTGAACTAAAACAGAATGCCATACAACATGTCTCAAATACATCATAAAAAAGCCAATGTCCTTCCAACTCCTCATAAAAATATAAAATCATGTTATTGGCACACAAAACGGTTGAAACATTTTCAAAATGAGAAATACTTGAATCATTTTGAAATTCATTTAATATTAAATTACTTTCTGCTTAATTGGTTACTTACACAATTTATACATCATAATATATGCTATTTTAATATTCAGAAACAAATAAGAAAGGTCCAATTAGCCCATAAGTTGGCTGTACACATTTTAAACGATGAATCACACTATTTCAAGCCTTTTTGTTCACACATTGAAACCTGCATTGATAAATTCACATTAAGCAGTTAATGGAATAGAACAGAGGCTGCTACGGCAACAGTGTGATGTGTCCTATCACTTAAGTGAGAAAATGAACACTAGTAATTATCACCAAGCAAATGGTATTTTTGCCTTTTGTATATTGTATCTTTTCAACGTTCAGCTCAGTTAATAAATGGGTTTGAGACTTCTTTGTACACCTGGAATGTGAAAGGTGATAAATGTTTATTTACTCAAGCCACATTAAAAATGCTTGCGAATTTTCCACTCAGGCTAAATCCATATAATTTTATGTTTGCAACTAACAGTTTCAGCAAAGTTATGACGACTACAGAAACCTAGAACCCAGAGTTCAGCAACCCTTACTACAAAGCAATAAATACAGCTAACAAAATACCATGAAATGAAACACCCTGTCTCTCAATTTTGTTTGCAACTACTAAATTCATATTTTCATGGGCACAAAATCTAAATGGCAATTAAAAAAAAATACAGCATCAACCTCTCCTGTTAATATCCCACCAAATGGCATTCGGAATTGCAACCAGTGTAACAGTGATATACTCCCAGTTTTTACTGCCAAAATCCTAATGAGTTGTTATTTACCTTCACATTTCACTTCTACAAAAGTCCCTTATATCTAACGCCATCACTTAGCTTATTCAAATGGATAGTAACAAAACTAAAGTTGAACTGAAATGCTTTAAACAAAAAATACCTAGAATTATTTGAAATCTTAGCTGTAACAGTAAAACATATTTTAAAAGTAAACAATTCTTTTTTTTTTCACATCTGCCAAGAGCTGCATTCAGGTTTTTCACCAGCAACAGCTGACAATTTAACTAATACCCGAAGCTGAATTTCTTTCATTACAGAGCTGTAAGTGTTGACCATGTTAATAATTATTGCCAGAGGCACAAAAAAAAAAACCTGAATAAAGGTCTCGACAGATGAGGAAATCTTTTTTGTTATACTTTTTTAATGTTTAAACCCACCATTTATTCAGTTAATAATTGAGGTTCTGAAACATATTATTTTTTCTTAGTCATTTTATAAAAATCTGTTCACATTTCAACTGGATAATTTTAATTTCAATGTTTTCCTCTTTTGCTTGATTTTTCTGGGAGTCTAGACACATGGGATCTATACTCCACTCTTCCACAATCTACTTGTGTGACTGTGGGCAATTTGATTATGACCCAATTTTTAAAAGGTGCTGAGGACCTGCAGCTACCACTGAATCCAAATCAGACCTTAAGTACTGAGTTCTGTCAGTTCTGGAGATGAACCAAATAATGACTCAAAAAAACATTTTTCAGTGTGTGTGTGTGTGTGTAGGGAATCGTGATTGTTAATCCTACTCTGCCAACTGAAGCAGCTTCCAGAATGGTGACCTTGTAGGGATACTAAAGAAGGTTTATATTAGACATGGTTTATATGAAAAATGATTTATTGTTAGAAATGATTTAATGTTAATTAATACTTTATAACTAAAGGTTTATATTAGAAATAAATGTGATTCCCCAGATTTAGCCTCTAACCTGCAAGCCACCAGCTGTGTCTGTGTGAAGCCTGCTCACAGAAATACTTTGTATAAAACTTGTTAAAGGTTAATTGACTCTAAGTGCCCTTCTCTAAGTGACACTTTGTAATCACTACAAATAGAGACCTCCACCTCTGTAAATTCATTTTTATCTCACTTTATGTTCCTTCTTTTAATTGTTAAAAGACAGGGAGTCTCACACCCCAAAAGGTAAAGAGACAGTGAAATAAATGTAATTAAGATAAAGAGTGTATGTGAATGAGTGCCTAGTTTAAATGATGAATGAATGGTTAGGGAGTTACCAGCCTGAAAAATTCAGTGTCGGCCGAAGAAGGTGTCAAGTGGAATCAACCAGGTGACCCCCGGAGGGCGAACTGGGATCCACCCCAAGCACCTAACAAACATCTGACAGAATGGAGCCAGACACCTGCTGATTGATTCTGCAACAGCAGAACGACCACCCCAAGCACCTAAACAAACATCTGACAGAACAGAGCCAGCGACCTGCTGATTAATCTGGCAACAGCAGAATGAAACAACTCCCATGAACTAACATAGGGAAAAATGCCTATAAAACTGGACTCTGAAGACTGAGGACTTTGAGTCTATGGTTCTGCTGCCAGCCTCCAGGAGCATCAGGTGCACCTGACCCGGCTCCACTCTTGTGTACAGGGTACCTGGCCAGTATTCTGTCAAAAGCAACTTTAGGCTGGTAACTATAATATCCATATAGAACTTGTATGAATATATAAAGTAATCATAGGAATAAGTAGCCAAACAACGTTGTTTGCTGTTATCTTTTATTTTGGTATTTACAATAAATGTGACAAATGTCTTGTCCCCTTTAATAAGATCCTGCTAGTTTTTATTGGTATAACAACCTCCTTTGCAGAAAGTCAATGTACAAAATATGAGCAAAACCAAATTGTGAGGCTCTCCTCAAGACAGACCTGAGCTACGACTAGCAGAACACCAGGCAAAAAAGGGCTGGCACTAGACATTTTGCTGCTCCATACATCCCCGTCAGTTCCCCACTCCCATACGCACACAAATAATCCTATTGGGTTAAATGATACTATTCACAGTCTATACAATTTATGCATGTGCATAAGTCTTTACAGAATCAAAGCCTACATATTATTATTTAAAATTATCCCTCAAATAAAACCGCTAGTCTCAGTCATCTTCTCTGACTTCTCTCTATTCCACATCCTTGGACTATTAACTGAATTCAATATTCTAAGTGGTGTCTCAGCAGAACTGTGTTATTAGTGTTCAGGGTCCCACAGCAGGAAACACCATAGTCGGATGTGCCTTGTTTCCACAGCCTCAGTGAGGGTCCTACATTTGTCTCTGGTTTCTGAAAGTTGTAGAATAATAGCAGTTATGTAAAGGGTGACCTTTCCTTTTAAGCACAACCATTAAAGCATTCCCAAGGAGTACACAAGCAGCCAGCGAATGTTTTTAGTGATGTCCTTTTAATAAAATTTGGCTTGGAATTTTGTCCTGTTCATTATACAGAACATAGACTGAAGACAGAAAAAAAACAGCACAGCAAAAAAGACATCTCATGAGCTGCAACTCAAGAATGCCCAGGAGGGTTAGAGTCAGCCGTAAAAACTGACAAAATGCTCTCTTGATGGTCTCAGTGATCAACAACTCAGTGACTGAGGGGCCTGGGATTGAATTTGGCCCCTGGTTCGAGGTGCTCACCTTTCACACTCTAACAACTAAGCAATACACGTCTTATAAGACTGAGCTATCCCTGAAATCTCTGCTCCTACAAGAAAATGTTTAAAAGGGAATGACTCTTAGTATCAGAGGGTTCCATGCAGGCTGGGAATGGCAGCTGATTTTTGAATAGATGGAGAGAGAGAGAGACAGTAGACTGAACAGAGCTCAGTGACAGCAGCCGAGAGGGGAGAAACAGGAAAGAGTCAGTGAGGCAGAATTAGTAGGATGCAAACAAAGGGGATGGACAGAACTGCTGATCCAGTTCCCTCCCCTCTGGTTTTCATGGGAGTCATTTATCCTGGAATGCCATGTGGGTCTCTTCCTGACCATTCTAAATGCCCTCTTGCCCTCCAAACCCCTCACATGTGTTTGACAACATGCATACAGAGGAAATCAATGGGAGTTCCAAATGTGCAGGAATGACAGGATTAAGCCCTTTTCAGGTCATCAGTGTGGGATTGATCGTTACAGTATATTTTCTAATGTTAGTATATTTGGGACTTGTTTCATATCCAGGATAATAATATTTTCTAAGTGCTTTTTTACTCTATTAATTCCATTAAATCATTCTGTTCCTCTCCAAGAACTGTCAAGTCGCAAGCACTTAGCTCATTTTCTAGAGGCCTACACAGTGTTATTTCCTTTCACCTCTCCCTCAGAGAGCTAAACTCGGGTAGAGGAGGGAACGCTACACCTCTGCAAAGTCTTCTCTCAGTAGCCACTGTACACGAACTTCTATAGTCACGATGGCTGCTGCAGGAACTACCAGCAGACCACTGCACTCCTGGCTCCAGTGTGTGCCCAGCTACATAGCAGCAACAATCTAATGCACAATGGGAGAATCACTGGCTTATGCCATGGAAAAAGGATTTATCATGGTTACCAAATGAAGCAAAAACTTTCCTGTGAGGTGAGTATATATTTGGGCAATTTCCATTGTATTTTATTTTTAGTCATACCAAAGAAAAAAACACCTATCCATGATCAAATATTTTGTACATGGCTAGCAGACAGATTAACTGGAAAGTGGGGCAGATTTACTGAGATTCAGGTGACCAGATTCACTGCATAGTTTCCAGCAGGAAAGGACCTTTCTGGAAAGCTGCCCACAAGACTTGTTCCCATAGAGGGCCTGGAACTGGCTACGGCAGCTCTCAAACTAGACAGGGAAGCAGCTACGGAAAGGAGCTGGATCAGGATACTTGGAAAATGGGCTTATTCAGCACGTCTTCTGTACAGCCTCAACTGACAGAACTCCTATGAAGAAGATATGGTCAGTTTTTAAAGCTGCCCGTGGACAGCCGGCAGTACTGCAGCCTACTCTCCCCTCCTACGGTGAATCTACCACTGACACACCTATAACTCTGGCTTGTGAGTGAATCAAATCCATGTTCAACGGAGGGCCCCCTGTAACTCAGCCCCACTGTAATTCTGTGCAGCCTTACAAGTGCTTTGATCGTGTGTTATTTCCCTAGCTAAAGATGGCATCTTTTTTCCCACTTCTATTCTGATAGCCGTTTTTCTGTTGCAGCAGTATTCTGAAGTAAAAAATGAATATCAACATAGTCAACTTAGTTCCATTTTAACTACCAGTTAATACAGAAAGCATCCTTCCAATCTATGTTCTTTGTTAGCTTTATTACATTGGCAAAAGTAGATTTTCTTTGCATACAGTCAACTGTATACTTCAGCATTCCATCTGTATCACCTCTTTTTTCTTTATACCTATTATTAATTACTTTTGAATACATTTATACAGCTATTCTGAACACAAAAGTCTTTGCAAGAATCAGTCCTTTTTAAACAATCACTGAGTTTGAGAGAATAGAAAATAACAATTTTTAAAAAAGTAGTGAAATAATGGCAACTGTCTTTGTTCACATTACTTTTCTTCTAGCTAGTATTCTGCAATAATAAAAGCATTTATCCTTTCAGCAGCCCATGGATAATTAATGCTATATATCATGACTGAACTAAACTGACAGGGCAGACCATCTGAAACCTCTATGAAATGCCTGCAGAGGATCGGAAGACATTGCCTCTTAACAGACAAGCCCGCATCGAGGGTGTCCTTGAAATTTCAAATATCAACAGAAGGAAGAATTCAGACAGGGTTCAACAATCAAAATGACAAATGATACTTAATTCAGTTATTGATTATTTTGATCCTCCATTTCATTTGATAAAAAAAATTCTCAGGAACCATATTATCTTTTGAAAAAATAATACAACTTCCATTCTTTATTTTGGTCAGTGTAATCATTTTAAGCGGCTTTTTTTTTCCAATTCAATCATTGACTAAAAATCTGCCTTTTAATTAATAACAAAGGCCAGCATTCATCATGAGACAGAATAGCATCCAATGTGGGCTCATTAAGATAATACTAAGTAACTACATTTCCAAGTTACGTTAGTCCAATATCACTACTGATGTAAGCACTATTTTGTGTAATGCAAGATATAGTATGAACCCTAGGGCTAACAATAAATACAGAAATCCACCACTTATTTCCATCATGGTCATAGGAAATAAGGGTAAGAAACTAGCCTGATATTCATTTATGACGACTTTTCTCAGCCCTAATTATTTGACTGGTATAATTTCAAACCTGAAGATAGGAGAAAAGAATGGGAGACAATGTAGGCTTGTCCAGTGGGCGGAGAAGGGTTCTGGAAAGACTGGGCACCAGGATTCCTGGATTCTGTTCCTAGCTCCACCACTGACTTGCCCTCGGGCATGTTTTTAAACCCCTCTGGGACTCAATCTGTAAATTGTGTACAATAATAATACTGTCCTACCTCAGAGGAGCTCAATTGATTAATTATTGTAAAGTGCTTGGAGAGCCTCAGATGAAAAGCTCTAGAGAGTGTGGGTAACTAAATTTAGCGTAAATACATTGCAAAGATGGTACTGTTATGTAATGGCTTTCCCCTGAGGATTACCATAATGCAATCATTTTCTATGATTCTTTTCCTCACACTGGGGAGTGTGGTTGGCGAAAAGGACATAGTTGAGAATAAGCTGCTGGTTATTGCAGTAGGGATTATAGGTCTGTCCACAAATGGGTACATGCTATTGTTAATAAGGCAGCATACTAGTCAGTAATAGCAAAACTGTGGGGTATGATGTGAAGCGTACTGGCAACCAGTCTTCAAGTGGGTAAGGAATATTGAACAGTGATTAAAGAGCCTACGAAATATTGTTTTTCCTTTGTTCAAATATTGCATTATGTTTCGTTCTTTTGGGGGGAGAGAGCGAAAGGTGAGGGAATGAATACAAAATACCTAAGTACATTACAATCAAAAGATAACATATGAATGATACACTGCATCAAAAGGATAAGAGAATAAAGAGTACATCACAGAAAATAGAGTAGGAGCAAATAAATGTAACATAGCCAATGTGTGGTATATACAGAATAGTAAAACAACTAGGGAGTAACACCATTAAAAATAAAGTCAGGATGAAGAACAATTATATTGTAAGGGTTTATTACATTCCCTGTAAATGACCATAAAACATAAGCTGTTGGTTAATAGAATGCTAGTAGTTAATAGAATGTAAACTAGGGTTACTCAGCAACAAAGTAGATCTAAAATTTGATTCCAAATATAGAGCAGCAGCAATATTTCACAAAAAAAATTGATTAGAAAAAAAATAACAACCAGATTCACCTATTTCTGGTTTAATGTAATCATCTCATAGTATGCTAAGATATATTCTAGATTTCATCTTTTCACAAAATTTGGGATACAGGCTATTTCTCCATACTTAAAAGCAGCAAAATGAAAAATTACAAACAGAGAGACCAGATTCTGATCTTAGTTAACAATTATAAATCCAGAGTAGCTCCACCTAAGGCAAGGGCGTTACTTTGGATTTACTACAGTGCAATTGATTTATTTAATTGTTTGCTTATACTTCCACAATCTAAATTAGCAAACAGCTAGTACAGACCCTGCCTCTTTCCATTCCAATATATGACCACTAAGGAGCTTACTGTTTGTTCTCTGCTTAAACATAAATGATTTACAAAATCACAACACTGACCATGATATTTAAATAAGTTTCCACTAAATACACAGTTATACACGACTTATGAACCCCTTCCCCCCGTTCCTCTACAGTCACCTCCCACCGCCCAAGTGAGCTCCCCCTGCAGTAGAGGCCCTCCATTATATTTTCTGGAAAAGGCGATAGGACTGTAATCCATCAAAGCCAAAAAGCTCATATAAAATAAATTATCTAAACATTTACTTTAAAAGAAAAATCACTGAGACCTGTCTTCCTGCAGAATGGAGGGATGTATATTTATGTGCACAAGTGGTTTTTACAATGTGTTCTTAGTTGCTCATAAATTGACAGCAAACAAATTAATAGTTCACTTGCTTAAAAGACCTGCATTAAAGGCATTGTTTTATTTTAAAAGTATTTCATTTAAAAAGAACAGCTGACTGGGATACACTATGAGCGTGCATAATATTTTCAGAATACTCTGTCAGTTTATGGCAGCATAAATATGGATGGGGGATCCTGGGGAACAAAAGCACATGGAAGAACAAAAAGAAGTGCTGCAAAGTAGCCATAACTTCATTTAGAGGAAATTGTAATGGGCCAGCACTGTCTCTAAAGTCTATTGAGGGCGTCTGAAATGTCATCTGATGCAGGTGGTTTTTGTAGACACCCTCTACCCACTTCAAGAGGTTCTCTGTCAGTGGAACTCCTATGGAGTCCCAGAAGGACTTAGAGTTAGCTTGCCTCTGTAAGAATCCCAACAGTGGCAGAAATATCTCCTATTCTCTGCAGGACTGAATCTCCCTTGAGTGCAATGGGCTTAGTGGTACAAAAGAATATATATTGTATTTCCTTATACAAGTTTGCTGATTTATTCTGATGTAGAAACCATCAAGATCTTTCACAACATACAAGACTGTAGTGTGCATAGCTAGGACTGTGGGGTTGTTGGTTGTTTTTTTTCCCTTCATATGGCACCTGTGAACTGGAAAAAGGGTTTTCTTGCATATTTGGTAGGGGGATTCTAGAATACAGAATAATGGAATCATAGAAATGTAGAGCTGGAAGGGACCTCAAATAGTTATCTAGTCCATTCCCTTGCACTGAGGCAGGACAAAGTACACCTAGACCACCCTGACGGGTGTTTGTATAACCTGTCTTTAAAAACCTCCAGTGACAGGTATTCCACAAACTCCCTTGGTAACCCATTTCAGTACTTAATATCCTTAACTAGTTAGAAATTTTTTCCTAATATCTAATTTAAATCTGCCTTGCTGCAGATTAAGCCAACTACTTCTTGTCCTACCTTCAGCAGGCATGGAGAACAATTGATCACCATCCTCTTTAGAACATCCCTTCACATATTTGATGACTCATCAAGTCCCCCTTCAGTTTTTTTTCTCAAGACTAAAACTTTTTTTTAACCTTTCCTCATGGGTCAGGTATTCTCATCCTTTTGTTGCAGAATGGGAATTTCTGCTCTCACTCACATGAAGATTGTATATTTGTTCTTCCTTTCTCTGTTTTCCTTAATACAAAATAAATCATGTACAGTTAAGGTGAGATTTTCAAAAGTCCATTGGCCTGCCTCTGTCCCCAATGAAACTGGTGGCAAAACTCCCTTGAAAGGAGAGCAAAGTTAAGTGCTGGAATTGACCTATAATTCATTCTTTGTGTATGGAAAATATAAATGAAATGTCTATCTGAGCTGTCCTCAACACTCTTGCTTTGTGCTTTAGTTGGACACCCTCGACAGATGCCTCATTTTGTATATAGATTAATATCCTCTCTGCAAAATCATGGAATATGTGTCCTTAATTACATGATACAGATACAGGTAAGGAGCATGCATTTAGTAAGGCTGCTTAGATATACTACTGGCATATAGAACGAGGAGTACTTGTGGCACCTTAGAGACTAACAAATTTATTTGAGCATAAGCTTTCGTGGGCTAAAACCCACTTCATCAGATGCACATAGTGGAAAATACAGTAGGAAGATATNTCACTCTGTATCAGTGACTTGTCCTCTTCATTATCAGTCACTCCCCTAATTTCTGTGTCATCTGTGTACTTGACCAGTGATGATTTCACATTTTCTTCAGGGCATTGATAAAAATGTCAAATGGAATAGGGCTGAGAACTGATCCCTGCAGGACCCCATTAGAAATACACCCGATGAGGAGTCCATTGACAATGATCAAGATGTTCCTGTTGCTATGTGTGTATTGGGCACTGAGCAGCCAAAGGAACCATCTGTGTGGCATGGTGGTTCTCTCCCTACTCCCCCCCCACCCAAACCCTTGAGAAGACACAGGCCAGCTGAAATCAACACTGTAAAACAGTCTCTTATTCCCCACAGGAATTACAATCAAATAATGCATGCCTCAACAGCTCTTGCTGGGAGCTTCTTTTCCAGCTCCATGTTCCAGTATCAGACTTTGTTCCACCAATGTGGGTTTGTCAGCTAAAAAACCTTAAATGAAATAAATAAATAAAAACACCACTGCTATTTGTATTGTCTCCTTTAGCCTACCTCTGATTCAGCTCCCTAGTCCCATCAGCATCCCTGCAAAGGTGATTCATAAGTCAACTGGCAATCCCAGATGCTTTGCATTTTTGCAAAGCAGCTGCTGGATGGCGAGTGTGCAGAGAGTCACAGCAGACTCATGTGACTGCCTGCAAGTTTGCACCCAGAATATTGTTCATTTTGTGATTGATGAACAAAACAACTATTTAAAGATCAAAAGGTGGAAGAGAACAATTAGTGTAGGCTTTTCTAGATGATCTCCTGAGCTAGTGCAGGGTTGTTTCCTATACCTTTTTAGTGGTTTGTCCAGTCTAGTTTTAAATGTCCTCAAGTGACAAGCCCTGGACCACCACAATGTCAGTCATCTCCATCCTTCCACCACAATCTCACTGTCAAGTCATTTCCTTTGATGTTCTGCCTAAAATTCTCTTTTTAAATCACCCCATTGCCAAAAATCATTCAACTCACCAACTCAGGCCTTGTCCACGCTGTGATTTCAAACACTGCACATCCTTAGGATAGACGTGAGTTACACTGGTGCAGCTCATCCCAATTTGGAACGCTGTCTGGTGCAAATCACGCTGCCCTCATGTAAACCCTGTCTATACTAGGAGTATCTACCAATGCAGCTACATGGGTGACAGGAATCTCAGTGTAAACTATTACACACATTTAATCTATTTCCCCCTGTTAAGTATCCTCACACCTTCTTGTCAAACTGTCTGAAATGGGCCATCTTGATTATCACTACAAAAGTTTTTTTTCCTCCTGCTGATAATAGCTCGTCTTAATTAATTAGCCTCTTACAGTTGGTATGGCTACTTCCACTTTTTCATGTTCTCTGTATGTATAAATATCTTCTTACTATATGTTCCATTCTATGCATCCAATGAAGTGGGCTGTAGCCCACGAAAGCTTACGCTCAAATAAAATTGTTAGTCTCTAAGGTGCCACAAGTACTCCTGTTCTTTTTGCTGATACTAACACGGCTGCTACTCTGAAACCTGTCACTATGTATACCGTATATTTGTATTTCAGTAAGTGCATACTCTTGAGAATTACACCTTTAACTGTTATGAAAAAGTCAAGTGCTATCAATGAAGACACTAAAGAGGGAAAGATGTGAAGAGTAATTTATATTTCTACTTTAGTACCACTGAGCCAACAGAAAGCAGATGGGGGGATGGGGGAAGCAGAGGAGTCATGATGCTATCTCCTAGACATCATCATCAACACAGGTGACTCAAAGGCAGCAGGAATTTTTAAAAGTGAATCTTTACACAGATGTTACCTATGTGTTTTCTAAAAAATAAACAAACAAAAATTAAAAAAAAATCACAATATCTCATTTCGTGGAGCATGAGCAATGTGATAAATCCTCATGCATACAAAAAAAATGAATTATTGCTCCCCTAATCTGGATAAAAATGGCAGATTTATGGTGGGTCTGACCATCCTGTGCACCCAGCTATTCCGACACACTCCAAATAAATACATGCATATTTCATTTTCAGGATCCAGAGTACAAAACGTGAAAATAAAATGTCTGTCTGGAATCAAAGACCAGCTGCAAATACATTTGCATACTACTGGTTTTTCAATGGAGTAATATACTGAGCAGCAGCAGGTAAATCAGGTAATAAGCAGAGTGGATGATTGGATTTACAGCTTCTCTTGTTTGTGTAAAGTATGCGGAATTTGTGGGTAATTGTTGAGGAATACTTATGTTCTGTATATTTGGTCTGTTGCAAGGGCATTACTGAATGAAAACATGAAGCTAATTTAACAAGAGGCTGACTGGAGGTAAGAGACCAATGGCTTCAGATAGCCAGTCATTGGCCAACATCTAAGAGACAATGCAGGAGCCATTCACTCTGAGGTCCTCCCTCCAACACCCTACTGAACTCACCAGATTAGTTTGTCAAGGGGTCGGATCCCAGGTTGTAACCACAGGAGAAACAAAAATCTTGGAAACCCAAGTCAAAAGGCTTCTGAGGGGATAAAAATAACACTCTTATGGGAGGGAGCAGTTGTTGAGAAAGAAAAGTTTTAACCTCTTTCTGATTTTTGTTTCTCTGAGAGTTTGCAGATTATTTAGCCTAATATAATAATTTTCTCAATATCCCCTTCAAAGAAGATTTTTCCTTTTGATGATGGAAACAGTTGCACAGCCTCCAGTCATAATCTCATCAAATTTCACAAGCTACAAAATATTGAAGTTAGTCAGCACTTGGAAGACCTCCTGGGTGAAATCCAGAGTGCCCCAGGATTGGTGCTCATTACTTGCTGGGTTACATTCTTAACTCTGAGTCAGTACAGAACCAGAGCTCTAGGCATGACATGAAGGGGCACGATGCTGTTGGAGGTGCTGTTTCCTTACTGAAGCCTAAAACCAAGGCCCTAATTACTAAAATTTCTCATAGAAGTAGGGATGTTAACCACATTGTCCTGGTTGGATTCCAACCTGCGAAGTTACATGATGGATATGGGCTGCAACAGCAGCCACAGTGCTCCCCCACACTCTCTTTTGTGTGGTGTGTTCTGGTCAGTAAACATAATGACAGATCCTATCCTTCCTCACTTGACATGGCATTAATCACCACAGTTCTCCACAGTCTGTATGAGGAACAGTCTCCCCTCAGTATTTTACAGATATACAGAGACCCCACATAGTCAGTCTAAAAATGAGATGAGGAAAAGCCTCCACAGGGCCTCTATTCCATATCTCCCCCTTGCCCCATATGGGTGAGTGGGGAATAGGCAAAACATTGGCACCACTATGTCCAATATATTAGCCAGCAGAACTGAGCTTCCACAGACTAATGGGTGACTTCCCACTGTGACTGTAAGAGCCACAATACTTTCCCTGGACTGCTCTTGGAACAGCACAATCTCTTATTTTAGCCCTGAATTAGCAAGAAAATTTGGAAATACCAGAAAACACTATTAAAGCTGTATTTGACAATATGCAGACTACATAAACAGAAATGGACAGCTGTAAAGCTCTCTGGTGTCCTGGGTCAGGTCAATGGATTTTCTATGTTGTAAAATCAGATTTCTAGAGAACTAAAGCAAAATCTGTAATTTGAGATTATTAGCCCTAGTCGAAGAGGCTGGAGGAGAGCACTCATGTAAAAATATTCCATACTCACTGGAAATTATGTTGGATAAAAATATCGAACATTCTATAAATGATCAAAGCTTAATGCATTGATATCATGAAAGTCACATGAATCAGCAGTTAAAATATATTACATTGCCACAGAGGCAATATCTTTGAGTTTGATTGCATGAAATTATTGGGTTGTCTCATAAGTCTGTAAAAAGAGATATTTTTCAGGTTAAATTCACATATTCACACAGATATTGCCCCATGCTACTGAAGACCGATGACTATTACTGCCAAAAAATGTGTTTACAAGAATATTTTATGGAAAGTAATCACAAATGAGGTGTAAATACAGTTGCAAGCAGAGTCTGACTGAGCTCTCCCCTGACATGGTGGTGAGCTGTGGAAGAGGACTTCAGGAGCTGATCTTGTTTGCATAGAATATCAGGGTTGGAAGGGACCTCAGGAGGTCATCTAGTCCAACCCCTTGCTCAAAGCAGACCAATTTCCAACTAAATCATCCCAGCCAGGGCTTTGTCAAGCCTCACCTTAAAAACCTCTAAGGAAGGAGATTTCACCACCTCCCTAAATAACCCATTCCAGTGCTTCACCATCCTTCTAGTGAAAAAGTTTTTCCTAATATCCAACCTAAACCTCCCTCACTGCAACTTGAGACCATTACTCCTTGTTCTGTCATCGGATACCACTGAGAACAGTCTAGATCTATCCTCTTTGGAACCCCCTTTCAGGTAGCTGAAAGCAGCTATTAAATCCCACCTCATTCTTCTTTGCGACTAAAATGCATCCCAGTTCCGTCAGGCCTGTTCCTCAATAAGTCATGGGCTCGGCAGCCCCTTAATAACTTGCTTGTTGCCCGCTGACTTCACTCCAATTTTCCTCATCTCTTGTACTGTGAGGCCCCAAACTGGACACAAATATCGTCCAGACATGGGGCCTCACCAATGTCAAATACGGAGGCGGAATGATCAATGCTGTCATCTGCTTGGCAAGCAGTCCTACTGTATACAGCACGAAAATGCCTTAGCCTTGCTAGTCAACAGGGCAGCATTGGTTGATATATCTGGCTCTCTATTGTTCACTTAACCTGGGTCCTTTCTGCAGCAACTGCTGCTGCCATTCGGTCATGTCTCGTAACAGTGAATGGGATTTTTTCTCTTCAAGTGGATTCTGCACTGTTCCTTGTTGACTTCTCAGGTTTCTTTGGCCAGTCCATCTTTGTCCGCAGGTCCCCTTGTATCTATCCCGTACCGCTCCATGTACTACCACTCCTCCAAGTTTAGTGTCATCTGAACTTGCTGAGAGATGCAGTCCACCATTCCCAGATCGTTATGAGTCGTACGCCCCAGGACACCCTATGGCACTCTTGAACGCGGTGCCTGACTACTGCTTTCCCCTTCATCCACATGACCCGTTCTCTATAGAAGCCAATTAGTTAGTCAGGCCCATGACTTGCCTTGAATCCATTGCTGACTGTCCTGTCCTTCACTTCTCTAAGTGCTTCAGATTGATCCTTCGGAGCGACCTGCTCCATGATTTTTCCAGGGAGCTGGGAGGCTTGCTGGCTGTAGTTCCCAGATACTCTTCTTCCTTTTTTAAAAGTGGGCACCAGTCCTATTTTCCATCATCTGGGACCATCCCCCGTTACACCATGCAACTTCAAAAATAACGAGCCAATGGCTTTGGCTAATCACATCCGCCACTCCTTTAGCACCCTGGATGGCAGCACATACGGGCCCCATGGACTTGTGCCTCATCCAGTTTTCTAAGAACCACTTTTTTCTCGAACAGAGGGCACTGCGTTTGCACCTTCTCCTCATACTGCTGCTGCCGAGTGCAGCAGTCTGGGAGCTGACGCTGTTTGTGAGACAGAGGCAAAAAATCATTGCAGTTACATTGAAGCTTTTTCACATCCTCTGCCACTAGGTTGGCCTCCCATTCAGTAAGGCTGAACCCACACTTTTCCTTGACTTTCTCTTGTTGCGCTACATACCTGAAGATAACCCTCTTTGTTACTCTTGCTAGCGAACTCCAAGTGTGATTGGCCATTCCTGATTCCACTCCTGCATGCCTGAGCCAACTATTGTTTATACTCCCTCCCTGGCATTTGTCATGTCTGTTCCATTCTTGGTAAGCTTCTTTTTGCGCATTTAAGCATCAGCAAGGAGTTCACTGTTTAAGTGCGCAAGCTTGTCTCCTGCCATTATTCTTACATTCTTTCTACACATCAGGATGGTTTTGTTCCTGCAACCTCAATAAGGATTCTTTAAAATACGGCAGCTCTCCTGGACTCCTTTTCCCCCCCATGTTATTCTCCAGTGGGAACCTGCTGATCAGCTTCCTCAGGGAGTCCAAAGTCGCTTTTCTGAAGTCCAAGGGTCTGTATTCTGCCTGCTGCTCCTTTCTTCTTGTGTCAGGATCCTGAACCTACCGATTTCATGGTCACTTGCCCTTTCTGGGTTCCCATCCAGTTTTTGCTTCCCCTACTAATTCTTCTTGTTTGTGAGCAGCAGGTCTAGAAGAGCCTGCCCTAATTGGTTCCTCCAGCACTTGCACCAGAAAATTGTCCTCTACACTTTCCAAAAACTTCCTGGATTGTCTGTGCACCGCTGTATTGCTCTCCCAGCAGATATCAGGGTGATTAAATTCTCCCATGAGAACCAGGGCCTGCCATCTAGTAACTTCTGCTAGTTGCCAAAAGAAAGCCTCGTCCACCTCATCCCCTGGTATGGTGGTCTATAGCAGACTCCCACCACGACATCACCCTTGTTGCTCACACTTCTAAACTTAATCCAGAGACTCTCAGTTTTTTCTGCAGTTTCATGCCGGAGCTCTGAGAATACATACAATGCAACTCCCCCACCTTTTCTGCCCTGCCTGTCCTTCCTAAACAGTTTATATCCATCCATGACAGTACTCCAGTCATGTGAGTTATGCCAAGTCTCTGTTATTCCAATCACATCATAGTTGGTTTTGTGTTGTACTGTTGAAAAGAAAGCCCTAGATACTAAGCCCGGCCCTTGTTGTTGCCAACTCTGACTGGCAGAAGGGTTACACAGTTTAAACAAATTTATTAAAAATCTGAATAAATGTTTCTTCAAAATTGTTTGCAATCTCTGCCTTGCTCTAATGCAGATCTAAAACAGACATTTCAATTAAAAAAATCTTACAAATTCTTGTTATTAAGAGTTTCATTACAACATACATTTCATTCTTTTAAATGTCCATAGACCTCAAATTACTCAAATGCATTCTAATATAGCATGCTTAGATTTTTGTAATTAATATAGAAAAATACAATCAACAACCAGCAACGTACAGAATGTAAACCAGATAATAACTTTGCAATGACTAACTACAACTACATCCTTGTCAACTTCCCCGTAGTAAGGAAATCAATAGAGAGTTCATGAAAATAAATGCAAAAAGGAATGCAGAAGAAAAATGATTCTTTTGCCTTCTGGATCAGGGTTCATGCTGAGTAACAACCTTATTGTCAGGAATTACCTAAGAACTTTAGAGAGAGAATGAGAGTGAGGTAACATCTTTTCTCTCTCTACTATCCTGGGACCAAGATGACTAACACTGAAAACAACTTCGAAATCAGGTTGATGCAACACAAGTTCAACATTAAAAAAAATCAAAGGTTGGCAAGAAGATTGTTTGAAAAAAATACTTAAGTCTTATTTCAGGTTATACAAAAAGGTTTCAAGGTTTCTGAGGCAGGACACAGAATATAGACTAGGACTATTTATCTGTGCTTAGCTGACTAATTCCTTTCTCTGAGTAATAAAGTCCACAGATTAGTTACAATGGGTACTTTGGCCTGATTGAAGCGTAGAGACACAAAACAAACCTGGCAGAGAGGAGTGACCCAATCATAAAGTTCCCTCCACAGTTAAGAAAAAGCTTCCAGTTAGGAAAATAGAATGCCCTAATTTACAGGTTGCATTAACTATTGAAGAAAAAGAACAGTTTCTGCTAATGTAGAGTATGGGAATAATTTCCCCTAACAGAATAAACTCGGATCTTTGGGTGTCAATTTCCATCTCTGTTTAGGATGGTTCATTTGTCTCCAAGGTAGGCTAGATCTGTGGACTTATTTACATGAAATAGTGAAATTTTTGGTTAGGCAGAGATATTTTTTCCTATCCTTCACTATGCTAAGATCCACTGATCTGTTAAAATGGGCTTTCCATAGCAGCATGCCTCCAGGGTGGAAAACAGGACCATTCATTAATTATGGGCATCTGAAATGAGGTATACAAAAAATCCTCTCTTTTCCCCTAAGCAATGAGGGAGGGGAAGACTTCTGCCAAAAATGGCATTGGTTAAAAATTAGATGACCAATAGGAGAATGTGATGAATTCATATATCAATGGCCTATGGCAACCTAGCGGATCTCATTGCAGCCCTGAGATTCAGAGCCTTGGCACTTGACAAAAGAAAGAATATTTGTTTAATTTACTTTGGGAATGAGTGCTATGATGACTGTGAGAACTACTTGTCTATTTGCTTCAGCCAGTAGAAAGTCCTGTTGGTTAACTTCTTTCTAGGGTCCATAAAAGTGCTAATCACTTCATACAAATGTCCATTCTGAACTTGTCTGGTCCTGGATGGAGGACTGGTTTTTGCAATAGTTGACCTCTTCTGGGAGATCAAGAGAACTACTGGGTATGGATCGTGTGAACTCTGGGTGACTGAACCACATCTCTGTATGATATCAGTATTCCCAATAGTTCTCACAAAGAACTGGATTTTTATTTGACAAACCACTTGTGTTTCTTTATGGCCATCTTCAGTTAACATTCTCCTGAGATGAGATCTTGTACCTGATAGTGTCCACCCTCACCCCAGGCTGTCTTCCCTGGCACCACACTACTGTGTTTAGCATGAATCCAAGATACTGAAGGAATCATATTATTCTGTAAATTTGTTTGGTCTTTCTCTGTACTGAGCCCTAATCAGAAATCTTATCCAGAAAGAGAGAAGTGAATTTCCTGCTTACTTACAGTCGAGATTAATATAATACTATGATCCTGAAAGAGATCCTGGGATCACTGGTCAGATTAAATGGCAATGATCGAAGTTGAAAAAACCCTGCATTCTACCATCCATATACAAAGCAGGAGAAGAGTTTGTGGAATGATAAAATGGGAATGTGAAGCTAAGTCTACTTTAGGAACTTGTTCAGATGTTTCAGACCGAACCATTCTCTGTTTGTTCCTTATTCTCTGAGTCTAGAAATAGAATGGGGAGCAGCCCTTGAGAAGGAATAGGTTATATTCCTCTGATCTGAAGCAGACGTCTGGTTTAATTCATGTTCTGGTATTTCCATAGACTGCTTGAGATTGGGGCAAAGCTGTTCCCATAGCTGCATACAGCACCCCTCTGGACAATGTCCAGTGACCTCACTTTGACTAAAGCTGTAGATAGTCATTTGTTCCCAAATTAAAAGAAGCTGGTACCAATCAGGGGGTTAATTCCATAAAGGGTTGGTTGGAAGTCATGCAGGTAACTCTGATGCACCTGAAGGCAGTTACTAACCTCACCTCAGCACCTGCCTTTGTTCCAGCTACCACTTCAAAAGTAGCCCCTTTTATTGTTTTACTCCAGGGATTGCTTCAACTTGCCATGTGATCTCTATACCCTTCCATAGTGTCTAAAAGCAGCCAGAATTGTAAGTCTACTTTTTCCAATACCTCTTAATAGCCTTAGTTTTCCATCAAGTTTCCCACTTCAGTACTAAGAGCTAGGAACTGATATGCCTGAGCACCTGATTGCATTGGCGATGGCCCCATATACTTGTGTGAAATAGATTTGTGTCCCACTATCTTTTTCAGGGAAAAGCCCTTAGGCCTAAGGTGACCAGACGTCCTGATTTTATCGGGACTGTCCCGGTATTTACTTGTTTGTCCCACGTCCCGACCGATGTTCGGTCAGGAGGCGAACTGTCATGATATTTTGCCCTCCGGTACACAGGCAGAGGGAGCTCACACCCCCCCTTCCTCAACTCCACCCCAACCCAGCCCCGACTCCACCCCTCCCTCCCCCATTGGATCCCTCTCCAAATCCCCGCCCTGCCCGCCTTCTGAGGATAGTGCCTCAACTATAAAAATAAGAGATGAGTCGAGTGACCAGAGCTCCTCCAAACAAGAGCCCCCTCCGAGCTCTCTGAGCTCTCCGGTGTCTAAGCACACTAGGAGCCACACTGGCCCCTCGACATCCCAGAGCTCCAAAGAACTGTGGAGCCTGTCATCTGACTATGTCCCTGGGGATACTCGGTTTACCATTGTTAGCCCTTCAGGCAAGGGTGGCTCAGNAATCAGCTGTATGGCGGTGCCAGTGCTGGAGGGAGGGGGGAGAAGCAGGATGCGGCAGCCAGCTCAGGGGAGGTGGAGGCAGAGCGAAGGTTAGCTGGTGCAGAAGGGGTAGGTGGGGCCAGGGCAGAGATTTGGGGAGGGATTTTTCCTATGCGCTGTCAGGCACTTGGAGGGGGTTGCCTTTGTTTTTGTTTTATCCTCCACTGGTGGTTCTTGGGGTTTTTTTCTTTTTTTTTTTTTGCTCTGCTGGCACCGCCCCCCCTGCCGTTGATCTGATGCCACCTGAGTTTTCAAGCCCATTGGAGGAACCTGAGGAAGGACAATGCAAACTGCTCCTCATGGTGTGATCATGAATCAACATACCAGGCTGGCCCAATCGGTTCTAGGTCCTATAGAAGAACTAGGGTAGAACACAGCTTGTGCCACGCATTTCCACAACAGACCAATTTACTGCTGGAGGGAGCCCAACACCCAAGGAGAGAATCAAGCCTCTTCTCTTTATCAGACAATTTTCTTCTACCTGTTGCCCTCTCATAAACACGCTAAAAACTAGCTTCTCATATTTTCTCTGCTCCGGCATTATTGGGAAGACTTCACATACACACTGCAACATTCTCCATTGAAAACAGCCCCTAAGGCTGATGTATGGACCATTTATAGAAACACAAAAGTCAGCAAATAGCTTTCCCCACAGGTGAGTTTGCATCCACACTAGGCCTATTGTAATAAAAGCAGATGCTACAAGTTTCCATTTAATTTTTTTTTAAAAATGCTGACCATGACATTGTGGTTCAAGCATCTCCTTCATGGGAAATGCTACACGCTGAAAAACAAGCAATAGGATAATGCAACAAAATACCTGCACTGAAGGAACAATGTTACATTCACATTGTCCACTTCTCGAGTATCATAATCAATGGGTCATTTTGCACTGACATAAATAGGAGCTTTGTTCCTGGATCAAGGCTGCTATAATGAACAGAAGAATGCCCCTTTCATGGGAAAATACAAGCAACATATAGCTCAGTGGTTTGGGCATTAGGCTGCTAAACCCAGGGTTGTGAGTTCAATCCTTGAGGGGGCCATTTGGGGATTGGTCCTGCTTTGAGCAGGGGGTTGGACTAGATGATCTCCTGAGGTCCCTTCCAACCCTAATAATCTATGGTAAGCAAGTGCTATATTAGCCATTATTGTACATGTGAAACTTTCTGTAACTGTATGCTATGCATTATAACTTGTTATTCTATTTATTGTTTTTACTGCAGCCAGTTGCATTGCAGACAGAATGGCAGTCCAAAAACATTTTAATTTAATTTTGGATATGATATAACAAGACAGGCACAATATAGCATAAGGATAATGGGGCAAAGACAGACAAGGATTTCACCAATGCAGTTACCAAGTGACTCAGTTAAGTGCATGTCTTTGTGCCGCAACAGTTATTTCTGTAAATAACCAAAAATAAATACTATTGTTGACTTACTTCATAAGGGCTTCATGGGCAAGAGAGACTTTAAGGAGCGTGTGACAGGGTGTATAAACCCTGCACTGAGACTGAAGGGGTTAAAGAGCAATTCTTGGCCCAGACACACACACACACACACACACACACACAGCCGCACCGGCAGCGCGTGAGCCAGATGATGGTGGAGCTTAAGAAGTCAGACAGGTCAGCCCCTTTCTGAGAAGGCAGAGAGAAGGACCTGCACTGAGATCTCCTGAGAAGGGAAATTGCAGCAGCTTCTCTGGGAAAAGAGGAACATGCCTGCTAGGCCCAATAGTCTGGTAATACCTTTTCTTCAGTACCTTTTGCTACATAATGCAAAAACTTGGACTATGGTGGCGGGGGGGGGGGGGGGGCAGTAGGCAGTGCCCCAGGGAAGGCAGCTGTAAGGTGCTCTTGGGTGCCTGGTCTTTGGCAACCCTCAGGCAGCCCTGGTCAAGAGGCTGGTGGAATGCAAGGACTCAGGCCTCTCTACCAAACCCCCAACCCCACTCCCTGCACTGAGGAGGAACTGACCCCCTAACCAGTAGACAATGCTTCCATTGAGAACCAACCATCACCGGG
The DNA here is from genome assembly GCF_003597395.2 of Chelonoidis abingdonii. Classification (NCBI taxonomy): domain Eukaryota; kingdom Metazoa; phylum Chordata; order Testudines; family Testudinidae; genus Chelonoidis; species Chelonoidis abingdonii. The sequence continues at coordinate 75,361,996 of NC_133769.1, read as the reverse complement.
TGATTTGAAAGAGGAGAAGGTGGCAGCTCCCATAACGTAAGATGCTAGGTATGATCATTTAAAGACTTCTTGATAAAAAGATTCCTTCTATTCCTTTTCTTAGAATATGCCAAACTGATTAGCCATCTTTTCAGGATAAATGTAGGCAATAATAAAAATACCACCTCAAATAAAAAGCAGATGAACTTCCTGTGATGGTGGCAGACCAGGTGCCAACTCAACTGAACACTAGCCAATGCATAGCTGGAAACCAGTCTGGCTCATCTACACGTCCACGTTGTTAAAATTGATGTTAAGTTTATAGAAATGTGTTTAGACTTTATGAAATGCTTGTAAATTGCATTGATCTCACTTATATCTATATCCTATGTTATAAAATAATATTTAAGCATTTGCTCTGGAACTGTATAAGTGTTTGCTCTGAAACTGTAAAGGCCCACAGTCAGGAGAGAAACATTACCAAGAGTGAAATACTAGTCTGCCACAGGAGTGTTATTTCCTGCCCAACAAAAGAAAGTCCATAGAAACCAGACAAGCCATTATGGAACATCAGAGGATAAAACATTTTTTGACTGTTCCCTCCATATGCAGGAAGAGAAGAACAAGATTTCTAAGCATAAGGAAGGGATCCCCAGCTGTTTAGCCTTGGTTAGCCCTAAAGGACATATAAAACTTGCTTATTATAGAAGCTTCTACCACTTTTTGGAACCTAAGACTGTGGCTCCTTTGTGTGTGTGTATCTGCTTTAACCCTGTAAATAACTCATTTTTTCTTAATTAATAAATCTTTAGTTAGTTTATGACCAACTTGTTAGGCTCTGTAACAGGCCTGTCCTTTAAGAAAGACTTACAGATTGTTTAATAGAATCATACCATTAGAAGTGACCTCAGGAGGTCATCTAGTCCAACCCTCTGCTCAAAACAGAACCAATCCTCAACCAAATCCCCAAGCGGCCCCCTTAAGGATTGAAATCATCACCCTGCATTGAGCAGGCCAATACTCAAACCACTAAGCTATCCCTCCATAGTTACAAGTGGTTACCTTTGGTGTGAGATCTAAACTGCAATTGATCTCAGGTAAGTGATTGGTCCTTGGGACTGGGAGTAGCCTAAATATAACTGTGATGTTTAGTGTAAGGGACCATCTATCACAAAGGGAAGCCTGCCCAGGTGGCACGATAGATGGGAGTACCCAAGGGAATTGTCTGTGACTTCATGTTAAGGATGTTGTAGTGCCTAAAGAGTTTACACTTGATAACTGGTTGTTGAAATCTAAGTACAGAACTCACAACCAATTTGGTGTGTGTTCCTGCTTCTTAACAGTGTGGTCTGAAGTTGGTATTCACACCCTTGAGCCACTTGAAACAGCTTGACACTACCTAAATAATAGTACTGTAGAGCATTGGGCACTTGGGTTAGGCAATGTACAGAACAATAACTGTTATGCATTTCAGACCTAGGTTAAGAAGATTCCATTTGTGACTGTGTGTACCAAAAAATCAAAAGTCAGTCTCATGATTAGCTAGTAACCCAGACAGAGAAGTTACACGATGTTTACAGAATCCCTTATTCAAAATGGAAGTATAGTAAACACTGCTGAAAAAAAGTGGTGTATCTTATACACAGTAGGGCTTCTGTCCTGCAACTGTCTAAGTTCAGGCAGGCCCATGCACCTGAAGACAACAGGCATCCAGGCAGGCACCAAGGTCCACTCACACGAAGTCGGAGGCCTAGGTTTTCTTCACTGCAATTGCTCTAATTCACTCAGACCTTCGTTACCTGACAACTCTGATAGACGATTAACAAGTTTTCCAAGGTTGCAGTAATTCAAGAGAAAACAGCTGTAAACAGCAACAAAGAGTCCTGTGGCACCTTATAGACTAACAGATGTACTGGAGCATAAGCATGTGTCTGACAAAGTGGGTATTCACCCACGAAACCTCATGCTCCAATACGTCTGTTAGTCTATAAGGTGCCACAGGATTCTTTGTCGTTGTTTATGGATCCCGACTAACACGGCTACCCCTCTGATACAAAACAGCTGTAGTTATCCATGTCCAAAATGTCTTGATATTTTCCAAATTTTCAAAAAAAATCTAGACTGTAACAATCTTCTCTCCTGTTTTTCAGTTTATCTGTACTATATGTTTGTCAAAAGTATTGACTATCCATGAAACTATGTATAGTCCACTACCATGGTGGAGTTCAAGAAACTTTGAGGGAAAGTATATTCAAGAGCTAAATTCAGCATATAGGGTCAGAGTGAGATAGGCCCCTCCGTGGGAAGAGGACAAAGTGTGGAAGGAGCCTGCACAAATGCCTAAAACAGTTGCAGCTCCTGCACACCAGGAAGCACAGGGACTGCTCATTTAATGCACCCATGGGGCACAGAGAATCCCAAAGGCAGAAGGAAAAGGTGAGACCATCATTCCTCCATCTGCACTCGCCCACTAACCAAATTGGACTGCAGCTTACCCAGCTCCTGTGCACCGGACTGTTTGGTCAGAGTTTGCCCCTCCTTCAGACACAGTGTCTCCCAAACTCACCATGGGGTGGCCCAGCTCTGCATCATTTTCTGCTGAATGGATAAATTAGCCTGTTTGGTGGATACAGTACATAACTTAGAAGCTTTGGATTTGACTGCGCCTAATACACTGTGTGGGTGCACAAGGAAGGGAAGAGAGAGGGCACAAGAAGCCACCTCTCCTTACTTTTTGCCCCCATGCAGAGGTTTGACACAAACTTAGTCCTGGAGTTTCTATCACACAGGGAATGGAGGACTCTAGCGGCTCTAGAAATCCCAAATGGGATTCATTCATGACCCTTACACTTTACGCACCAACAATGGTGGCCCACGGATAGTGACGCTGCATCCTGTTAAAGTGTACAACAAAGGCAATAGCATGAATTCCCCTAGTCCTTCCAGACATGTCTTGCCTACCCGAGGCACAGTGCATCTTGAGTCTGATAAATTAGAGAGCCCCTCCAGGGTATGAATCTACAGCCCACCATCTTGCTTTGCAGTAACTTGCTGTGTAGACATGGCCTCAATGTTTTTAAATAAACAAAACAAAAACTACTACAAGCTGACTAAGCATTAACCAAAGAGCAGACTGAAAGAGATCAAGGTGTAAAAGATTCTAACTCTAATGCTCATTGAACACCATCCCAGTCAGCAGGAAACGTTTAATTATAGCAATAACAGTTTTCCCAGATAAAACAGTAGGAAACATTTGGCATCACCCCATTAACGACTTATGACCCAATTCTGTAACTCTTATTTATCTTCAGTAGGCTTTACTCACAAAAGCAGAGTCAAGCATAACCATGAGGACTACTGAATGGGAGTAAAGCTTACATAACCAGGCTCCCACATTTACTTGTTTTCTTCTCTTTCTGAGAGGACTTACTGTAAATTACGAGACTCTTTTCTAAAGAAAAGAGGAATTGCATGGAGACTGCTTTTTAAACATAAAAACAATGCATTTAAAAATCAAAGATTTCTTATATGAACCAATAGCATATTTTATTTAAAACTGATCTTTCACATTCTTTTTCTTATGATTACACTGTACATCTTAAAGAATATCTACAGTATGTCTCATGTTTTGGATTTATGAACCCATTACATTTTGGCTTCACAGCAAACAACAACACAATAATTTCCTGTGACTATGATTGAAGCATCTGAAAAACAGAAATCAAATTAGATCACATCACAAATACAACTGAAAACATCCAAGTCTAGCTCTTCGTGATCATTTTGTCTTTCAATCTTACAGTATTTGTGGCACGTAAAGAACAAAACAGCGCTGAGTGATTGAAATAGATGGGAGTAAATTAATAAAGCCACCACACAGAGTCAACATGTTAATGTGAGAAAAAGCTAATCTGATTTCCTTACCACTGTGCATGATAATCTGCTAGTATTCCAAGCATCCTCTCTCAACAGGAGAAACAGAATTTCATTAATACCTCATGATGGATATTAAAAATATAGTTAACAAGGAGAAAAAGTTAAGGCTCAAAATAGAATAGTTAGAATAAGGATTTCAATAATGCAAAATATATTAAGATATATTTAAGGGCCAGAAACAGAAAGTGGCCTAATTCGCACAATGTAATATATATAGTACAAGTGAAATACACTTTTTTGATACAATGCAAATAGATTATTTTTACATTTCAGAGTTACAGCAAATACTATATGCAAGTAACCTGTTTATTGGAATATTGTGGTGAGTTCATGGCAGATGTAAAATAAATAGCTGTGTGTAATGGATGTTTATTTTTATTTTCAATTTCATTTTTTCTTTTAATATTTATTTTTGCCATACAATATTTCTGCTTTCCATCTCCTTTCTTTACTAATAAAATTGTGTAGCTGGAAATTAACTGGAAGCCAATGCATACTGTGGAGCACAGGTCTCCTGCAGGAAACACTGGTAAGCAAGCAGGAAGACTAATTCTGCGTTAGCAGAAGTTTCTAAAGGGTTTTCAGATATAGCCCCAAGTAGAGTGCATTGCAGTAATCCAGTTTTGAAGTGACAAAGACATGGATCAACATGAGGAGGTCTGGCTCTTAACAGAAAGTTTCCCCTTAAAGACGTACAAGTAATTTTTATCTACTTCTGATAATTGAAAGCAGAGAGAGGGCCCCTAGATCAAACACCTTACTAACAAACCTGAGCAAATATCTGTCAAGAGAGCTAATCTCAACTCTACAGCCAATCAGCATCACATTTATCCAGGGCCGGTGCAACCCATTAGGTGACCTAGGCGGTCGCCTAGGACACTGATATTTGAGGGGTGGCAACCACGGTGGACGGACCTTCCGCCGCCTCTGTCGGGGGCAGCATTTCGGGGGCGGTACCTTCCGCCGCCTCTGTCGGGGGTGGCATTTCGGGGGCGGGACCTTCCGCCGCCTCTGTCGGGGGCAGCATTTTGGGGGCGGGACCTTCCGCCACCTAGGGCAGCAAAAAAGCTGGCAGCACTCCTGCATTTATCTTATCTAGACTGAGCTTCAAAACACTCTTCATTCAGTCCCTAATTTCTATCAAATATCCAGAAAGCTGAGAAACTGAAGTCTGGTTTGGTTGAAAGGAACTGCAGTCCAGATTGCCTCATTATCACCCCAAGTAGCCTTACATACACATTTCAAAGGATTGGTTACAGAATAGAAACATGCTTAACCCTGAGGCCATGTCAAAACCAGGAAAACAGGTCAGTGCTATTGTGAAAAGGCCTAAGAATTTACAGGGCGAGAGCGCAATCAACAGGTACCACACTCTGAGATCTTTCAGAGGGAAAACGATAGAGAAACTGAAGCAGCACTCTGTCGACTCTCATTAAAGTCCACAAGGACCCCAATAAAACCTAGAGATCAATGGTATGTAAGGCAGTTAACAAATCTTCGAAAAAAAAAGAAAGAAAGAAACATCCGCACCCCCAAAAAAATCAACCACACAAAAAAATCAACAGGTTTCTGAACATTTTTGTCCACCTCTAAAAGGAGGTCAACTAAAGACTCCAGTGCAGAATGCAGTGAGTTCAGGAAAAATAAAGGCTTGAGCAAAATGCCAAACAATTTTTTGTTTCTGAGATGATAGATCACAGTCCACCATTAGCGAGATTCTGATTAACTCCAGCAATAATGAACTGTAAACAGGTGGCATTTGCATCCTGCTGCTAATCAAGTGCATACCTGGGGGTGCGCACACACACACACACACACACGCGCTCTCTGGTACAAACTTACTCCATTTCTGGGATTTGCCTTTATTGTTAACTTAACTTTCACCAAACAAAACCTAAGCATCAATCTAAGCTTTCTTTTGAATTTAGATGTTCTAACATTTTCCCTGTAGGATCTACATGTCCCTTTCTTTGTTGCTTCTATTTCAGAGACATATTTAGAGACCAGATATTTAAACCAAACACCAGAGTGAACAAGAAAACGAGCTCTACATCTCTACGAAGGACCCACCATCTCACACCCTATTACTGGACTCAATGTCTGCCTGCCCAATTTTAACAAGCCTTGAGGGGCATATATACAAATCCCAGCTCATAGCATAAAGTTTGCCAAACACCTCAGTGAGCACAAGTATCTGACACCAACGAACGAAGTCACATTTTCCTCTCCAAACCTAGAATGGTCACTATGAAAAGAGATCATCTGGTCCAAATGCAATCAAACTTATCTTTGAAGTTGATTAAAAAACTCCACCAAAACTTGATCAGCAGCTTAAAATTGTCCAGACCTTTGACATTACATCTTTGGAGGTTTAAGTGGCCTCTGTTATTACTGAACGGTTGACACATGCAGCCTTCTAGCATAGTGCGAACCAAGTGTCTCTACGTGGAAGGCCTGAAAAATGAAACTGATCTTTCCCCAAAAAGAAAATATTCATATCCCTCTTTATGGAAAAAAGAGAGCAATGTCAATTGAAGCTTATCTACACTACAAGGGTACATGACATAAGGACCCAGAACAGCAAGGAAAAACAGTCAAGTGAGATCATGTAATCTTTTCAAGGGGTCACGATCTACTACATAAGAAACACAGGAATGGCCATACTGGGTCAGACCAAAGGTCCATCTAGTCCAGTATCCTGTGTTCCGACAGTGGCCAATGCCAGGTGCCCCAGAGGGAATGAACAGAATAGGTAACCATCAAGTGATCCTTCCCCTGTTGCCTATTCTGTTTCTGAGAACAGAAAGACATTATAAACGTAGTTCCAAAGTGTTTTGGTTTGTAGCGTAAAATACAGGTACGTGTCTGTGTAAATACATATATAATCACAAATTCATTTGGTTGTGTGCACACAAGATTTTCTTTGTGGACAGTTACATAAGGATTACACATGATTAGATGTTCAGATATTAAGAAAAGTGAGGCAGCAGGCATCCCGCACAGCTTGTCTGTGAGTAGACTAGGAATGTGTTTTCTTCCCTTCTGAAGTAGACACAGCTCAAGTTGAAGCTGCACTCAACTCCAACACTTCAAACAGCAGATGCCAAGGCTCGGACTGCAGCTGAATCCAGAAGTGCCAGCTTCCACAGAGCCATGAGCTTTTTAGGTCTTCAGGTGTTCTGTACTCTTTAAAATTCATTAACACAAAATGCAAAAATTTTATTGCAACATTAAGATTGTGAATTTAAACAGAATCTAGAAATCAAAAGCTCAGGTTATAAAAGCTGGCTAACTAACTCACATAGCACTTAACTAATGTCTGTATTAGGGAATACGTTTAATAACCTAACATCCAAAATATTACATATAAGACATATGCAACATAGATGAGCTAACGTTGCTATGATACTTTTCCTTTTGAATTTCTAGTGTAATTTATATCTATCATAAGGCCCATGTACACTGCCAGGGTGGTGTAACCTGGCCTTGGTGTAAACAAGAATTAGGCCCTGTTTGTTTAAATTTACAACTTTAGCCAAAACTTGTCCTTGCCTTACAGAACCACATGGACAAGAGCAGGGGGAGCAGAACAGTGCCAGCCATGCATGTGGTACAAGACCCATCCTCCCACAGGTGAAAAGCAAGGCACATCAGTGAGGCAAAGAAGGGATATGAGGGTATCAGTGCTTCAGCTCAGCCACCTGAGACCATAGCTTTGTGCCTGGAAAGTGCTATTGTGAAGCTGTCATAAACAGATAGCTAAGGGTTAACGTTTCTTTTATCTGTAAAGGGTTAACAAAGGGAACCAAACACCTGACCAGAGGACCAATCAGGAAACCGGATTTTTCAAAGTGAGGGAGGGAACTTCTGGTGGCTTGTGGCTTGCGTCCTGTTTTTATTTCTCTCGCTACGAGGGAAGAAGCTTTTTTTCGAGCCTCCAAGCGTCTTTCTACCCTTCTGTTCCCAAGTTGTGGAGTACAAAGGACAAAGCAAATAGGGTTATATTGATTTTTATTTAATGTTTGGAGTTGCTGGATGTTTCAAATTGGATCCTTTTTGAATCAGACGTTTCATCTATTTTCTTATAGATTACGCCTGTATTTCATCTTTGATGCGAGTTTTATTTATGTCTTTTTCTTTTATATAAAGTTTTCTTTTAAGTTGTTTGACTTTCTCTCTGGGTAGTAATGACAAGGGAGGGATTCTCTTTGTTTGAGCTATGTGGCGTGGAGGAGGTGTAGCTGGGAGATCGAGGTGGGGGGGTTGTGGAGGTTGTGGGCTATGGCGGTTGGAGGGGGGGAGGGGTGGGTGGGCTTATAGGTGGGTCCTTGGGTGGGCGGTAGGTGGGGGGAGGGGGAGGGGGGGGGGAGGGTAACCGCAGAACAGAGAAATGGTGGGAGGGGGAAAGAGAGATAAAATCATCTCTGTTTCCTTGTGCTTGAGGTTTGTCTCTTTGTGGAAGAAAGGGGACAGGCTTCTTGGTATTGGGATGTAAAGAGATTGCATCAGAAACTCTCAAGTTAGCCCAGAGAGGAAAGTCAGGTGGGAGAGGGAGGGGGAAGGGAAGTGGAATATTTCCCTTGCCGGTAAGACTCAGAGCTTCTGAGTCTTGGGGGTCCCCCCAGGGAAAGGGTTGGGGAGACCCGGGAGAGTTTATCAGGTACTCCAAATCCTGATTGGTGGCAGCGAGGTAAGATCCAAGCTGGTAATTAAGCTTGGAGGTTCATGCTAAGCACCTAGATTTTGGATGCTAAGGTCTAGATTTGAGACAGGAGGCTTATTACAGAAGCTTTTAGGTTATTCTGTCAATTTTGCTCAGCGCAGTGGTGATAACTATGCACTGACCCATAAATTGACCTAGGCATTACCGCTCCTCCAAGACACACGGGATTAAAATCATATTTGCCTATGACAGACACAATGGGCTAGATCCTTAGCTAGGTTAAATTGGCCTTTGACTCCAATGGAGTGGCAGCAATTGACAGGAAGATTTAGTCAAGATGCCTATGCTCAAGATACTTTCTGAAGCTACTAGATTTTTCTACATAGCCAGAAATCTGCATTAGCTCCACAACTAGTACCTTGCTTAAAAGACATTCTGATCAGATACAGTTAAAATGTTAATTAAAAGTGATGGGCTTCAGAAGGCTGTAATGACAGGAAACAAGACTTCTGATGTAAAATAAGCTAAGCTGCAAAGTGAGCTGGGTGTCACGACCGCTGGCCACAGCAATGCAAGTAATCTCCTCCACCAACGGCAATCAGAAAAGAACTTGTGACAGGCAGCATTGGTGGACTGCTGGGTGACACTACCTGCAGAAGGTGAAGACCTTGCAACTTCAGCCTAGGAAGTTTCTGCCTTAGTCTCAGTCAGGAGCACAGACTTAAAAGTGAGGATATACCAGACCTGTATCTTTGGAATAAATAATAATATAGGGCCAAGCCTATATATTTTGCTCAGGAAAAAAACTCTTGCTAATTTCAGTGAGAATTTTCCCAGAATAACCATTGTGGGATAGTGCCAATGATGGAGGATGAGAAGGAGGGGAAAATAGGAAGAAGGGTGGATCATCTTCTACAGTAAGAAGGATAACCATTAGAAAGGATTATTTGAAGAACATCATAACTGAACATAAGCCTTTTTGTGACAGAGTGTATCAGGCATTTCCTGTCTCCTGCTGGAGGTCCCCGCTGCCTTGGTACATCCCGCCTGAAGGTGGTATTCTTTTGAGAAAAAGAGCATTAAGTTTAGACCTCCAGGAGCTGCCTAGAAAGATCACCTAGGATCAGCTATGGATGGAACCACTGAGAAGTGGTCCTCCAGCAGCTAAAAGGGCTGGAAGCAGGCAGTAGCCAATCAGGGCCCAGCAGGGAGGATTTTAAAAGGACTGGCTGAGTCAACCAAAGACTGTTTTGTTTACTTTGTGGAATGTGAAGACCTAGTGGATCATCCTGAGCTGAATATCATGCATCTGATGAAGTGGGTTCTAGCTTACGAAAGCTTATGCCCAAATAAATTTGTTAGTCTCTAAGGTGACACAAAGACTCGTTGTTTTAGTTTGACTGTTGTAAGACTTGGTGAGCTCGCCTCATGAGGTGCTCCACTGGCTCATATGAGCCCGTGACACTTAAAATATTTTTTAGCCCAAAATAACTCACTGTCAGACTTTGATAAAGTTGTGAGGTACGATCCCCATACTTTTAAACAGACAGCACTGAAGGTATAGCAGCATATCAACTATAAATTCTTCTAGACAGGGAACATGCCTTACACTATGTTTGTAAAGTAACATATATGCTTACAGTGCAAAACAAGCAATTTTTAATAATAATTGATAATCTAAGATTTCACGATGTTGTCAGTTCTTTGTAAACACATGAGACAAAAGTGAAAAAACATATACATTTAAAATCTATGCAGACCAATTTAAACTAAATTTGTTCAAAAGAATATCATTTCCAAGCCAAAAACCAAGTCAAGTTCTAGCCTGGAACAAATTTACATAGTAGACCTTAATAATTTCTCAAGAACTGTAGTCTGTACCAGAAATGTTGAACATAATCATAACTACAGTATTTTTATCATGGTGACAAATATTCTAGTTAATATAGGAAATCAGCTGGAAGATGTGCTAAAATTATATTGAAAGGAATCTTTTGGTAGTGTGTCACTCAAGTTCATACTATAGTGGTCTGGTTAGATTCACATCTGGTACTGGATGACCAGTTAAAACCAATACTGATTTTTGTCAATAAGTTAAACTGAGATCATAAAAGTATTTCTCAGCTCAGATCCTGAACACCAAATGTTCAAAGCTGCTCAGAAACACACTCATCTCAGCCTTCTTCCTCAACCCATCTGCTGTGAAACCACCTTTTCAGCCTAAAGACCTGAAGGACTCTACTCATTAGCATCACATTGGTTTGATTTTGGCACTGGTGTGCAATGACAAAATTGGAGGCAAAAATGTGTTCACATGTTTTTGAACTGTACTGTCAGTCACTTAATAATACCAAGCATTCGCCCTTCTTCTGACATGCCACTCCAACGCTCTCAGGTACTGAAAACCTCCCTAGCACATTCAGTTTGAGTTCAACAGTGCTATCACCCTCAAGGCACACTTCACTGACACACAACAATGAACACTACGTCAACATAATCTTAGTGATGGCAGCAAAGCTTTGAAGGCTTCCAGTCCATTCTTTCTCCTCCTTATGATCAGGCTCAACCAACCAGTCATTCTAAGTAGACTTCTCAGAACAGCATTTTCACATAATGGATCTTTGAGAGAAGTGAACTGGAGTGTGTGGCACTACAGACAACCTGTGCACTAAGGAAATACAAACTCTTACAAGGTAAAAAATACATTTTGAAGGTCCATCAACACCAGATGGCAACAAAATATATCCATTGCAGTGCTCTCCAAGCAGGGAGTTTCTATCCTGCAACTCTTGTGGAGAACAAGCTCACTAATAATTTGATGGCCAACAGTATTTTGAACCTTTGAGGTTTTAGGTATCGTGAGTTAAAGGGAATGAGACCCTCCTAGCATGAACATTAATTGTGACTCCAGTGATTGTCATATCAAATATACTTCATTAACAAGAGAAAAGACAGGTTTGCCCACCCTGCAAATTCCAACTCAGATTTGAAACCAAATTATTTTCTTCCTGGCTTATGCATTACCAACAGTAAATTAAGGTCCTGCTGATCCAATGCTGCACTCAGTTACATATGTGCAACTGTATGGTTTGTAATTTTAGTTCTCTTCTACACCCGGGCAACACTCTCTTGGCTTTCAGTGGGATTGCACAGGTAAACATGAAAGAACATTTTTGTCCTGCAATTGGAACTAAAAGGTCAGTTGACAATGCATGAGCTGGAATAGAACCCAACTCTGCATTACATTGCTGTGTTGGCACTGTGGAAGTAACGGGAGTTGTCATGAGGCCTAATTCTCCACTGCTTTGCACCTTATTTAGTCAATTACACCTGTGCAATCCGTGTGCAAAGTCACTAAAATACTGCTAAATCAGATTGGCAGCACTTTACATAGACTTGTAAATCAGTCCCTTGGTAACCATGATGATATGCTTTGTTCTCTGTAACCAGAGTACATTCTCTCACAAATGCTGAATCATCCAAATTACACCATGGTCTTAAGTGCAGAAGTTTATCTTCTTCCAATTCTATACTACTGTCTTTCACTTTACTTCAGTTTTGCATGATTTGTTATCTAGCATTATGATTTTAAATGCCATTTTTTTCCTTAGCATTTAGCATATAATGATGAGAGAATTTTTTCTGATGGGATTTCAGTGCAAATTCAAGTTTGTATATCTTAGAAATTCATTGAAAAGACTTGCAAGCTCTTGAAGCTGAATACATGGCCACTAAAAATGCTTTCTTATTGGAAAGAATAAAAAATAATGCTGTCTGGCAAAAACTGAAAGGAAGGTGGAAAGTGTATTAAGATTTTTGAGCATGCAGGTTGCGTAACCAGTCATGAAGAGGAGTTGGAAATTTCTTTAGAAGTAGCTATACAACATTACTTTAACATTGGACAGAAATGGTTTATTCCTCATGTTGATGAATGTTGCTGTTGTACCTACCAAATTAACTGACAGTATAATATTCATTAAGGGTATACACATAACAAAGGACATGCAGCAATAGTGCCGTATTTTTCCATTAAGGATAAAATATGTACTTCTACCTCAATTTGCTTCTACATGTGCCCGTTGCTAATTATACTCCTAACTGGGGCATCATCTTTAACATACGCCAGTCTACCCTTCATAAGGGTCCCCCTTCCATCCTGCAGAGAGAAGTCCATCAAACCTGCTGAAGTTCTTGGGCAACTAGAAGATGTCACCTTAATCTTGGCAAAATAGGATGAGAATGCTACAAAATCTTGTAAGTCCAGCTATCAATACAACTATGTCCTATACTGTGCTGGATACAAAAGATGTTCACTTTCATTTGAGCCAAACAGCCTGCCCTGTCACTGTAGTAGAGTCCTCTTCCTTTTAACTCAAAGGTATCAATGATTTCTGTTTTCAAATTCCATAGCACCTAATGCCCCCTTCATCCTTATTTCTTGAACATATTGTCCTGAGGAAGATAGGCTAAAGCAGTGAATTTCCCTTCTTGTCAGGGTGTGTCACATAGCTGTGTTTCCTTGCATGTGCTATAATGCAATTAAAGGAAGCACTTGTATTTTTGCAACTCCTAAGCAGTTCTTTTCTCCTCGTCATCAGAAACAATAGAACACCACTAAATATTTGCCAAGAACTAAATCCCTTTGTCGAGATGGAAACAAAAAGTGATCTCATACATCTTCTGCTGCTAGACTATTGCCCTGTGCAATAACTGTCTGAAACTGAAAAAATACACCTGTGAAATAGGTGTAGTTGGCATGTTACTCAATACATAAGAATACTGCTGCATTAATTCCACTACCTCTAAGAAAACAGAACAGAACAGCACAAAGCTATACAGAATCTTGTACATAAGTAATGTTTTCATTACTCAGTTTAATATGCTCATCAAGACTCTGATCCTGAAATAATTTCCTGAGGAACAAGGGTTCACCTGGCTGCATTTGACTGCAGGTTCAAGGCCCTAGATTGTGAATATTTTTTTGAGGGACAGGACCCATATCTTCATATATGTTTGTACAATGCCTAGCACAAGAGGACCTGGATTCTGTTTGGGGCCTCTGGCCATTATGGTAATATAAGTATTAGCAGAGAGGTTACATGGTGTTTAAGTGCCTAAATCCCATTAGTTTTCACCATTTGTGCCTTTGCAAATCTCCCACTTAATCATGTATCCCCCTTTAAATTAGGGAGAAAGGAACAAAATGGCATGAGTAATATCTCAGCATTACACTGCAGTTAGTCATCACAAAGGTGCAGAACTTAAACCAACGGTACATACACAACAAGAGTTAGTTGTTCATTGCTCTTCGCAGGCAGCAAGTGCCAGGAGACAACTCTTTCCACCATAATATAAGTTAACATTGAAACACTATCAACTGCTTATACAATATGAAATCCACAGAGAAATGAAAGCATGAAAATGTACATTAATTGTCACTTGCATTAAGCTATTTGTTTTCTTTTCAAAACAGAGAACAGCTAAAAATACTCAGTGAAGCCTTCAGGATAACAACAACAATGAAAACAAATTAGTGTTACAACATTTTTTGAACTACAAAACCTAGCATATAGAATTACTTACCCCAGAGTAAACTGACATTTCTTCTGCATTACTTTGACCACATGTATAATACGTGCTTAAGTATCAGTGTATCTAAATGCATCCTGACAGACACCACTGTTACAGAAAAATATCTATGATGTTCTATAGTGTTTTAAAGCTCTGATACTATTTTAATTATTAAATCCTTCAACGATATTGTAAAATATTTCCAGTTTATTGTTTGCATTCTAACCTGTTCTGGCCATTTGAAATATATTATAAATAAGGACATAAGGAGGTATAGACAGCAGAAACTGATCTTAGAGGAGACCTCATTTCCCTAAATACACTACTTCTTTTACTTAGACTCTAAACTCCTCAAGACAGAAATTGTCTTTGTTCGTGTATGTACGGGGCCTAGCACAATGGGACTCCCTTATCATGACTAGGACCCTTAGGGCTTCCTGAATATGACTAATAAATAATAATGATCTTAAGAATAGTTATGGTAGTATTAATTATTCCTCCTAAAAGGGTTGCTGCCAAACCAAGCCAAAAGCAGGTATTTGCATGTATCCAAAAATTGCCAATCTGCAATATGACAGAGGATAAAAAAGGAGCTACCCCCCCTCCGCCCTCCCAAGTATTGTCTTACCCTGCAGTACAGGGTCAGACTTCAGACTTCTATCCAGGTCTGCCTAAATGCACCGAGTGGCACGAAAAGCATGTTTTTTAGTGTTCAGCAAAAGTAGGATGGCTAAATCTAAAATGGAAACACTAAAAAATAATCCTTTTCTAGAAGGCACTATTCAGACATGATGTAAAGAGATGGTTTCTGTCCCAAAGAGCTTACAATGTTGGTTTAGCAAACAGAAGGAAGGAAGATGTAGTTGAAGTACCTACGAGAGGGGATGCCATTTTAGATTTGGTTTTGGTGAGTAGTGAGGACCTCGTAGAAGAAATGGTGGTAGGGGACAACCTTGGTTCGAGTGATCATGAGCTGATTCATTAAATTAGATGGAAAGATAACAACAACTTAATCTGCATTAGGGTTTCGACGATTCTCAGTAATTTTAAAGAGTAAGAAATTATTACGAAGTGGATTGGACTAGGACTGTGGATTAACATGGAGGAGCTGAATGCTTAAGTCGCGAGGCCGGAAATGCGGAGCCTGCCATCCCAAGAAGGGAAAAAACCATGCAGAGTGTATGCCAGTGGAAGATGACAACACTCAGAGAGATTAGAAATCAGCAACTACAGGAGTGAGAAAGCGTAGGATTTAGCAAGGAAAGCTACTAGTAGGTCAAAGGTAGGTAGTAGAAGGCTAAAGCCGCTAGAACTTACCTGCAAGGGAAATCAAACCATATAAATAGGTTCTACAGCCACATAAATAAAGAAAACAAAGAAAGAAGAAGTGGGGCCGCTATACACTGAGGAGACCGGAGGTTAAGGATACCTAGGCATGGCCCATATCTAAATAAGTACTTGCCTCGTCTTTAATAAGACTATGTAGGAGTTTGTACGATGGAGGGATGACAAACGGAATGCTGGAATGAGGTGGATATATACCGCATCATAGAGGCCAAACTGAACAGCTTAATGGGACACAAATCCGGGACCGGACCAATCTCACCCCGAGATATTAAAGAACTGGCCCTGTGAAATTGCAGCCCGTTAGCGAAATTTTTAACAATCGGTAAACTCGGGGTTGCCGTACGACTAGGAATTGCTAACGTATTCCTATTTTTAAGAAAGGAATAAAAGTGGATCCCGGTAACTATAGGCCTGTAGACTTGACTTGATTTCGTGTGTAAGGTCTTGGAAAAAATTTTAGAGAAATAGTTAAGGATATTGAGGTCAATGGTAATTGGGACGAATTGCAACATGGATTTACTAAAGGTAGATCGTGCCAACACCAACTGATCTCTCTTTAGAAGGTGACGTATACTTAGACAAGAAAATGCGTAGATCTAATTTACCTCGATTTCAGTAAGGCGTTTGACACGGTTCCGCAGGGAACTGTTAGTTAATTTGAAAGATGGTGACAATGTGAAAGTTGTAAGGTGTAAGAACTGGTTAAAGGGAGACTCACGCGGGTGCTTGAACGGTGAACTGTCAGGCTGGCAGGAGGTTACTAGCGGAGCCCTCAACGAATCGTTTTGGGACCGATCTTATTTAACCTATTTATTACTGACCTTGGCACAAGAGCGTAGTGTTAATAAAGTTTCGACACGAAGCTGGGTATTGCTAACACGGAGAAGGACCGTACTATTCAGAAGATCTGGACACCTTGTAACTGAAGTAATAGTAATAGGATGAAATATAATAGTGAAAAGTGCAAGGTCATGCACTTAGGGATTAATATAAGAATTTTAGTATACGCTGGGACGCATCAGTTGGAAACGACGGAGGAGAGGACCTTTGTATTGTTGATAGCAGGTGACTATGAGCCGCCATGTTATATGGCGTAAAAAAGCAAATGCTCCGTTTTAGGATGCTCGGGCAAGTATTTCCAGCAAGGAGAATGAGTGTTAGTCCGTTATATACGCGCTGTGAACCCACCTGGAATATTGTGTATCTGGAGTCCCTGTTTAAGAAGGATGAATTCAAACTGAAACAGGTCAGAGAAGGCGCTACTAGATGATCCGAATGAAATCTGCCTCTATGAAGGAGACTAAAGAGCTGGCTTGTTTAGCCTGCCAAAAGAAGGCTCCGGGGGATATGCTTCTCTATATAAATTATCAGGGCTAACTGTTAGAGGGAGAGGAATTATACGTTTAGACTATAATAGGCACGAGGACGAATGGGTACAAACTGATATTAGGAAGTTTAGACTTGAATTAGACGAAGGTTTCAACCATTAGGGGAGTGAAGTCTGGAACACCTTTCCGAGGAAGTAGTGGGGCAAAGACTATTCTGCTTTAAGACTAAGCTATGTAAGTTATGGAGTGATGTTATGATGGATAGTTTATTTGGCCAATTGATTTTGATTATCTGCAGTAAGGCTGCTCAATGTCTTGAGGTGTGTTGGATGTAACTGATTACTGCAGAGAATTCTTCGTGTGTGCTGGCTGGTGATGCCCACCTGCTCAGGGTTTAGCTGACGCCATATTGTTCGGGAAGGAATTTTCCTCCAGGCGGATTGGCAAGGCCCTGGAGGTTATTCGCTTCCTCTGCAGCGTGGGGATGGTGGCTGCTGGGTGTCCCTGCGCTTGAGGTTTCAAATCTCATTTGGGAGTCAAAACTCAGTCATGGACTTTTGTTCTATGTGTATGGGCAGGGTTTTGTGGCCTGCCTTGTGCAGGAGGTCAGACTAGATGATCATATTGGTCCCTTCTGACCTATGAGTCTATGAGTCTATGAGTCTATGAGGTAACAGGGAAATGACCAACTTTTGTACTGTAAACTGTAGTCACAACTTACCTCCTGGCTAACGATGGTCATTAAGCAGGGTTTAGTGGGCATCATGTCAATTAATACAAACACTTCAAAAGAGCTTTTTGTTTGTTTAAATCAATTTTCAAATTTCAACCAAGCCCTCTTCAGTCCTGCAGCCTGACACAACCCAGTACTTGAACTTTTTACCTCATTCATGTTACAGCTTCATTCATTCTTTCAGCATAATATATATACTTCCCTTCTCCCCAAAAAAGTTAAATTATCTTATTTGGCATACCAGTTCAAAAACTGAACAAGCACTACTGAATATCAGAGAAGTCTGATAGTACCTGAGAAATTCTGCAGGATAAAGACAATTGAGACAACCCATGATTGACAGATATATTTTACCAAAGATAGTGTCAGGGTTACATTAATAACTCATACCACTGCAGAAGATTTCAAACAAAGGCACAGTTATGTTTATCTTGTGGAATGGTTCAGAAAAGAAACAGACTTAGAAGACAGAAGCCCAAGTATTCATTTCCTCCTCATATAATATTTTTCCCATATCTCCTATTAAAAAGTTCAGTTAAACAGGATAATCAAAAACCTCTTTATTTGCCCTAGAGATGTACTAGGATGATAAAAAGTTATATGTAAAAAACCTGCACTCAGATAAACAATTGCTTACATTTTATCTACATGTTAAAGGCCAGTCAGTTTCCATAGATTCTCAACTAGGAAAGACAAATTGCATTTTTATTCTGGTGATCCACAGTTTGGTTCTCTTCTCATTGGTCTTTAGAGCCTCACTGACTCAGAAGTCCAATTTAACTCTCACTAAAACTCTTCATGAAACAGTCCAATAATATTCTCACGCTTTCCATATTATTTTCCATATCACTATCAGCCTGGGACTCTCAGAACTCTCACCACAAAATGCAGAACTCTTTTGAAGGTAACTTGACCTAACAACATTTATATCTTTATCTGAAATTGCTGCAAGTGCTCATTTTCCAGTGCATGCTCCTATAGATAGGAATCTGCATTACTAGGGCATTGAGGCTGACTGGAGCTTGGTTCTCACAGCCAGCATATATCCTGTGCTTCATGTGAAAAACTTCAGATTCTCTGAGCAGCTACAAGTATGTTATTCATCTGAATTCTGTTTCAACCAGCAGGTTCCTGAACTGGTGACATTTCTATGTTGCTAAATTTTACTACTTTCATTAAAATTAAACAATATTGATATACAACAAACACAAAAAGTATTAATTTCTATAGGTGAATGAAAATATTGTAGAAGAAAAAAGAATCTGATTTAGGGACATGCACAGGTGCTTGCAGTGTCACTAAGGACAAGCCTGCCAATGTTTGTAGGTGATTCAAAAGGAACAGCTATGCTATTATTATTGAAATAATTCTCTGAACATTTTTGTATAACCCTTTTTTCCTTCTGCTGCCTTTTCAAATATAAAAGCAAGTAGTACAGCGTAGATAGCAACTAAAGGCAAAATGTTTGAGGTCTTAACAGTTTTACAGTAAGACTTCTTGTGCAATTGTTAGAAGATTAGCAGCTTTTCTTTTGAGAAAGGGCTCCATATTTATAGGAAGAAAAAATAAGACGAGGAGCATCAACCTTCTGATAAAGACCAAGTGCAGGAATCTTGATGTCCCAGGCATACTCAATCTCTCTCTCTAACAAAAGACCGCACTTAGAAGCGGAATGTTTGAGACATAGAAAGAAGGTGAATTTTAAAATCCATCACCAAGATGGCCATGTTTCTTTTACCAATAACATGTCAAAGCAGATCTGTATATAAAGGGAGTCACCATTTGTGAATGTGACAGGAGGCTGAAACAGTTATATCTCCCACAGTGTTCTCTGAAGTAAAGGCTTTTCTTTTCTTTCCATCCTAGCCTTCCTTTTTTAACTGAGCTCTGATTCCATTAGTGGGGTGTATAGGTTGTCTGCAAAGGATAGCAGGTAAAAATAGCCAAACTGATTTCCCATTGCTGAAACCAGTTTCTTTTTTGTTTTTAATACAAATGAAAAAGTCAACAATTCAAGTCAACATTTACAATCATTATCACTAAAGCATAGGGTGACCATATTTCCTAAAGTAAAAATGGGACAGCCCACAGGGCTTGCCAAAGCCAGCTACCCACCCCACACACCCCCGCCCACAGGCTTGCCAGAGCTGCCCCCGCTTCCTGCTGCCTGAAACACCTCCGCACTGCTCGGCACCTCATGTCACTGCCCCCCACCATGCTCCTGCACACTGCCCTATGGGAGTGCACCCCACTTTTTTGGTAAACTGAGCATTTGGTCATTTGTTCTTGCCAACCAATCAGTCGGGAAGAGCAAATGGAACAAATGACTATTTTTCTCAAAAAAGGCAGGATGGCTGGGACAGAAATTAAAAAGGGGACTGTCCTGGCCAAAACAGGACATATGGTCACCCTACTAATGCATCTTCTACATGAATATAGAAAAATATGGTCACGTCAGATATCAGTGTGTGGTGACTTTTCAGCAGTCCCCATATTCTACTTTAATTAACAACTTTGGCTTGTCTATTTCTCTTTGTAATTGTAGTTTGTAGAAACTTTGGAGGGGGAGGGATAGCTCTGTGGTTTGAGCATTAGCCTCCTAAACCCAGGGCTGTGAGTTCAATCCTTGAGGGGGCCATTTAGGGATCTGAAGCAAAATCAGTACTTGGTCCTGCTAGTGAAGGCAGGGGGCTGGACTCAGTGACCTTTCAGGGTCCTTCTCAATTCTATGAGATAGGTACCTCCATGACAGTTTTGCACCATGATGATGTGTGTGCTGGAATCCTCATTTACTAACCCTCCACTCCCATATCACTCAGGAATGTGCTAGGTGCAATGCAATAGATTACAAATATGGTTTATTATTTACTTGAATTTGCATACTAACAGCACTGATCCTAGACACAATACAAACATTTAAATGAAACAAACCAGACCAATACAGCCCCATTCTGAACAACCAAATATCTTAGCTCTGTCCTTGACCTCAGTAGAACGACTTAAGGAGGAAGGATGGCAGAATTAAGCCCTAAATCAATACCCTATTCTTTTTAATGCCCCAGACATCCTCAAATAACTCCACCATCCTTAAAGCCTAAGAAAATAGATGGATTTTGTGAGAAGAATGAATTGGGGCAAGGTGAGGAGCCTCACCCCGCCTCACTACTCTCCTCCGCAGCCCTGCTCTCACAACAGATCCCTGCCCTGAGCTCTCCCATTGATCTGAGAAGCACTGCTAGACAGGAGAAGTCCTTCAGTTACATTCCAATGGTTTAGCAATGCAGCTACAGTCTGACATTTTTACCAATGACCTGGGGAAAAAAACCACAAAATCATCATGGATTAAGTTTGCAGATGGCACAAAAATTGGGAAAGTGGTACATAAAGAAGAGGACAGGTCACTGATATGGAGCTATCTGCCTCTCTTGGCAAATTGGTCGCAAGCAAACAATATGCATTTTAATATGCCCAAATGTAAAGGCATTCATCTAGGAACAAAATGTAGGTCACACTTATAAGATGAGAGTCTCTACCCGGGGAAGAGTGACCCTGAAAAAGATTTGGGGGCATCATGGTGGATAATCTTCTGCATACGAACTCCCAGTGCAATGCTATGTCAAAAAGGTCTCATGCAATCCTTTGATGCATAAACAGAGGAATCCTGAGTAGGACTAAGGAGGTAATTTTACCTTTCTGTCCAGTTCTGGTGTCCACAATTCAAGGACATTGATATACTGGAGAGAGTTCAGAGAATATCTGTGCGTTGGGTGGGGGAGGCATCTAAATAGACTATCAACTCAAGCATGCTAGTCTAAGGCCTTGGCTGCACTTGCGAGTTACAGAGCAATAAAGCAGCCCAGGAGCCCTAGCTCACTCCCCATCCACACTTGCAAGGCACACAGAACACTTTGACTCCACAGCTACAGTGCTGCTGGTACTCTACCTCGGCGAGTGGAATATCATTTGCTGCATCCCCCTGGAGCACCGCTGCACCAGTGTGAACGGGGTGTTGCATTACTGCACTGCAATCAGCCTCCGAAAAACATCCCATAATCCCCTTAAGTCAAATGGCCACTCTTATCATTGTTGTGAAATCGGCTGCAGGAAAGCGGAAATGCCCTTTCATAGCTCTGTTTTGGAGAAGCCAGCTCCTTATCAGCTCCAAGAAAAAGCAAACATTTACTGTTTGCTTTGCATGAGTGAGAGAGAGGCGGGGGTGGGATCTGAACTTACAAGACAGTATGCTGACACATTCTCAGCATCCCAAAAACCCACTCTCTCCCCCCCACAACATACACACAACACACTCCCTGTCACACTCCACACACTCACCTATTTGAAAAGCATGTTGCAGTCACTTGTATGCTGGGATAGCAGCTCATAATGCACTGCTTCCAATGCTGCAAATGTGGCCACGCCAGTGCATTTGCAGCTGTCAGTGTGGACAGACTGCAGCGCTTTCCCTACTGCGCTCTATGAAGGCAGGTTTAACTTATAGCACTCTACATCTACAAGTGTAGCCATGCCCTAAAAATCTTAACCATTCAATAGCTGAGGGAAGCACATTAGCAAGTCCATGTGGGAAACAGGCAGCCCTTCCCCATGGATGCAGCCTCCAAATATGTGGCCTACGTCTTCTAACTGGCCACAGAGGCAAAGGGAGGCGTTATGAAGTCTCCACTTACAGTCATTAGCCACACATCTGATCACTCCACAAATAAGAGCCACGAGAATTATTAAAGGGCTGGAAAACATGCCTTATAGTGATAGACTCAAGGAGCTCAATCAATTTATCTTAACAAATCGAAGATTAAGGGGTGAGTTGATTACAGTCTGTAAGTACCTATGCTGGAAACAAACATTTGACAATGAGTTCTCAATCTAGCAGACAGACGTAAAACCATCCAAGAGCCAGAAGTTGAAGCTAGACAAATTCAGATGGGAAATAAAGTATAAATTTTTAACGGAGAGGATTACTGTGGTTTCTCCATCACTGGCAATTTTTAAATCAAGATTGGATTATTATTTTTTAATTTAAAGAGGTGCTTCAGTTCAAACAGGAATTAACTCATGGAACTCAAACTAGATGATCACAATGGTCCTTTCTGGTCTTAGAATCTGTAAAACTATGCTCTGAACTTCCTGTGGTTTGTCATAGTTTCTCTCTGGTGCTGTTGTTTCCTGTTCATTATACCCGCATAACAACAATCCCTCATCTCCAAATCCATTATCACCACTCCAGTTTTACCTCCTTTTTTCTCCACTATATCCAGAGATGATGGGGTATATGAAAGAAGCACAGCTCTGGAGATGGGAAGGATTTGGAGACTTTGGGAGTTCCATTGGCTTGTTTTCACAGATCTAAATTAGGTTTTAATAAATATGGGGAATAATATATATGAGCAAAATTTGAAAACCACCCTACGTTTGATGTACTATGAAAAAGTGTATGTGTGTGACATTTAGAATATGTGGTTCTTTAGTTACAGAAATCTTAGAATATTGGATGACTGTAGAGGTGCGGACTCACCCCTGTGGTGCCTCCTGCTGGTGACTTCCGGGAATTAGCTAATTCCAGCTCTGGAGCACCCTCTGCAGGCCAGTGATCTGCCTGTCCCATCTCTGGCCCCCATGTCCCTCCCAGGACCGGTGCCCCATTATCTGGGGTGCTGCCCACTGGCAGTAACCACCCATTTCTAGGTCTCCCCCTCCCAGGGGAACTCCCACCCACTATCCCCACTTTGTCTTGGCTACTGCCAGTCATCACTTAGCCCCCACTCACTGGGGAAGATTGCAGTGTATCAGCCACTCATCACAGGCAATGGAGTTTGGACCTGCTGCCTCTGCCTACCCATGGGCCGCCCCTTTGCAACCCCAGTACCCAGTTGGCCTTACCCTAGGCCTGCAGCCTGGGGGTTTCCAGGCTGGAGCTCCCCAGCACCTCTTGCCTTCCCCCAGCCCTGCTCCACCTTAGGTACCCAGGTACGCTCCCTAGCAGCCAGGCCCTTCTCCCTCTAAAGGCAGAGAAAGAGAGAGACTGCTTCAGCCCAGCAGTCCCTTTATAGGGCCAGCTGAGTCCGTCTGGGGCACGGCCACAGCTGCAGCTGTTTCCCCACTCAGCCTGGGCTGTTCTCCCAGCCTGCCAGCCCTCTCTCAGGGCTGGTTCTCACCCTGTCAGGGCTAGAGCGCGTCATCACCCTGCTACAAGGACATTTCACAAAAGGGTCATTTTAAATTGTTTCCTTTGCCAATGTTAGTAAATAAGTAAATATTAGAGAAAATTCAATCATCCTCTGAAGAGTTACTGTATTACATTTGGAGGCCACATTCAGTCAAAGTGTGAACCAGAAGGATTTCAATTTTGCTGCAAAGCGCAATTCTCCACATTGCCTTCACTACCGAGACAAGAGGGATCTTCTGTAATAGCTTTTGTTTGGTTATTTTTTAAATCCACCACTTCATTATTAAGACGTTTCCCCTCAAAAAAATTTAATTGCAGCCATTTCTGTGGGGCCTACAAAACAACACTTATTATGTTGCCTGTACAGTGGAAGTTGAAAAACCAGAGATTGGTTTGTCAAAGGTAGCAGCTGCCTCTGTAGCAGAGATGCAAGTTTGGGATTCAACTTCCAGTCTCTACAAGTTCTTCATTAACCCATTAGCAAGGTCTAGGATGCGGGTGGGGGAGTGGGTGGTAGGGAAGGGGAGAGAGAAAGAGCTGAAGTCCATGTTGTCATAGCTTGGCAGCTTGCAACTCCAAAGAAGCAGATAATACATCTAGCATCAGAAAGGGAAGTAGCTGCTGTATCTGAACAGTTGGTGGATTTCCTTGGCATACCTCAGTTAGGTTGCTCTGAATGAGGTGAACAACTCTTGATTATTTAATTTTAAATTTTCAGAAGTGGCCTATGACCACGATGTTATCATAATGTATGTGTATGCGCATATATGCATATGTACTAAAAGTTAACAGTTCATGGGGACTGCGGTTCTTTAGCCAAATGAGTGAGCGAGAAACAGGGAAATTTTCTAAACAGGAGCATTATTAAATGTTTCTTCTGCAAAATTTAGTAAATATTTTTTACTAATTTTACAGAGACTCATAGACATTAAGGCCAGAAGTGCCCATCATGATCACCTAGTCTAACCTCCTGCACATTACAGTCCACAGAACCTCACCCACCCACTCCTGTAATAGACCTATAACCTCTGGCTGAGCTACTGAAGTCCTCAAATCATGACTTCAAGACTTCAAGTTACAGAGAATCCACCATCTACTTTAGCTGAGCTGAGTGACCCGTTGCCCACACTGCAGAAGGCGGCAAAACCCCCCCAGGGTCTCTGTCAATCTAACCTGGATGGGAAATTCCTTCTCAACTTCAAATATGGCAATGAATTAAACCCTGAGCATGTGGAAGAGAACCACTAGCCAAATACATGGGAAGGACTTCTCTGTAATAACTCAGAACCCTCCCCATCTAGTGTTCCATCTCCAGCCGTTGGAAATATTTGCTACTAGCAATTGCAGATGGGGCCATATGCCATTGTAGGCAATCTCATCATACCATCCCCTCCATAAACATATCAAGCTCAGTCTTGAAGTCAGTTAGGTTGTTCAAGAACTTCACTCCTGTATATGGAAAACTGAGTTGTCCTCTGAAGAGTACAAGGGCCTGACCCAATGCCTGCTGAAGTCACTGGAAAGGCTCTCATTGATCTCAGTGGGGTTTGGATCAGGCCTTTGTGCCACCCATTTGGACATGCCTTTAAACCTTTACAGTGTGATAAAGAGGGATTTTCATGCAAATCTAAATGAAGCCTTGACTTTGGGATCATTAACAACAGTTCCCTATATTTCATTTATCCAAATTACTTTACCGATATCTACTGTATTAGTCCGTTTGAAGAGTAATTCATAATGCAATTTACTAAAACAAAACAAAGATTATGTTATAGCTGCATGTGGCATATACCAGGAACATTTGCTAAGCTAGACTTCTTAGATACAAGATGTTAAATACTTGTGAAATAAGCAACAAGATCTGTACGTTGAGAAGTACAGCAAAAGACCACACTCTTATTTTTGATCTCTAGAGTTAACCTCAATGTACAGCAGTGAAAGATTTCTAAAATCTCTAGTGTTACTAAAAATATACAGAAAATAAATATTAAAAGCAAAGCGTGCTTTCCCCCTCACAGAACCCCCCCAACACCATCTCTCCTTCCCTCAGCTAAGTCCTTTTTTGTTCCAAACAATGAACTTCTGGGAACTTTATGCCCATGGCAATCATAAACACATGCTGTGTAAGGGAAAAAGAGGAAGAAAAGAAAATGATAGTATTTAACGTAATCAAAACAGCATTGCTCTAACTAAGATCCTGTATTAGAGAAGCATTTCCACAAGTATTATATGCTGGTAATGAATTCTTTTCTTTTCTTAATGGGCGTTTTACTTGCTTGTTTTATTAAGTAAAGCCCCATTAAGGAAAGAGAGGAGTTGATTACAAATGAAATGAGACAAAATAAACAATTAGACCATTGTAGAGTGTCTGATTCCCACATAGAGCTGCCTCCAGTTTCCCTAGACAGCTGCCACAGCAATCACCTCAGTCACAGTCCCTTCTTTTAAAGAAAAAATATTTTCCCACTGTTTCACTTGCGTCTTTTGAAACTCCATGTTACTCAACAAAACAGTACAATATGGGTTGCAAATTTAGCACTTTAAGATCTGACACCGGACTTACCTTGGCGAAAGCTCATTCCTGAAAAGCACAATTTCCAGTCTGTTCTGCCAGCTGTTCTGCTAACAAAAGAGAACTCTGTGCGTCTCTCTCTCTCTAGCTTTTCCATGAACTGACATATCAAGAAAACACTACAAGATTTTTGACAACTCAAATTTGCATTGTCCTGTGTACACTGTGGAAGAATGACTTAACCTGTTTTAATCATTCTCTCAACAATGAGAGAGAGAGAGAGAGGAAGAGAAGTACTGACCACTTGGGGGGTACTTTGCAGCTTTTTTCATGCTGGATAATTTGCATACAGCAGCCCTTACAAAATTCAACATAATTGTATATAAAAGAAGTAGAAAAACAAAAGCCACCCTCTTTTTGATTCAAGTTGGGCCAAAAAGAAACCCTCAGATCTAAACACACAAACTTTGGGACTTCTAAAAAGGTCCAAATTTGAACCATCTCTACTTATAACAATGTTTACTGCATTGTTTTGGATCATTACCACAGATTACTGAATAGTGTAGAAAATTGGAGTATTTTTCTGTAGGAGAAGCCAAGTATTTATACAGCAGCTTTTAAACCTAAAGTAATATTAGCTCTGGCTTCCTGGTCTCCTGGCTACTATTTGTGACATTTTATTCTATTTGTTTGTGGCCAGGGCTGCTGTACAAGCTGGCTTCCACAACTGGTACAATTTGTAAAAACAGAGCTGCCTTGGATTGAGAGCCAGAAAACTCTTTCTACAACAGGACTGATGCCATTGTAAAGCTCAGTGTTACCAGCTCCATCTGCTTTCAGGGAAAAACTAAATCCCAATTCTCTGGATAGCTCTTTTCTATTCCCTTTCTCCCCTTCATCCGTCCCCACCCACCACTTGATATTTGTCCTGGACTGCTCTACTTTACAGGGCAATATACAGGCATATAACATAAATATCTGGTTTTGTGAGACACAGTCAGATTTCAGCCTTTGAACACAAGAACAAGGTGACACTCAATTTAACTGATAGGTAGAAAATGTTTAAATTAATTAAGGACATATTTCTCTACACAATGTATAGTCAACGTTATGAATCACAAAGAATCACTGAGAATCAATAAACCAAAGAGATCACTGTCATTTTGAAAGAGGTTAAATACTTATGACCAAGTGTAACATATAGACACAAACTCGAGTTCCCTTCAAGTAGAGTGATAATGCAGCGGCAAGTATGTCACAGTAAATTGTATGTCAGAGGTAACCTACAAGGGAAGCACATGAAAGGCTGCCCATAGGAAGCCTGCTCTGGGTCAGAGGATACTATGGAACATTTTCTACTATTCTGCTCCCTTAGTGTCTTTATTTGGGATCTATTGACCTAAATATAGAAGTTCCACTGTTGCATGGCCAGACTCACAGACAATTGCCTTTCTGACTTTCTCAGATACCAGAGGATTCAGCCTTACCTACCACAGTAAAGGAGGACAGACATGTGCCATGTACATTGCTTTTGAGACTCTGGCAGTTGTTAAAGCAGTATTTTTACACTACCTATGGCAGCACCATTGTCCAGCCTGTCTGCAGGTGCAGAACAACTCACCTGAAACTCTAGTTCTCACTGTTTGCGCAGTCTTTTAGTTGCTAGCAATGACTGAGGAAAAACAAAAATAAGAACAGATGAGCTTGGCAAAATGGCAATTGGCATGGGGGTCCATATCAAATTGATCTGCTAGTTTTCCAGATAAAGAGTCTGGGCTGGGGAAAGTTCGGATGTTTTCTTGTTGTATCTGTGATTTGTCCCAACTGTGACTGTGATTTTTAGTTTGATGTTTTTATTTAGTAAACAGGATCAGAGAAACTAACTAGGAAATTAAGCAAAAAGTTACAAGGGATAACAACTATCATGATTCAAGGCATATGCTGCTTCTTGGTGGAGGTGGCTTCAGAGGGAAGGTTAATCTGTAAACCTTCCCTTATCCTCAGATGAGTAATTTCCCCCACTCCCTCACATAGCACAATGCTACACAGTTGACATTTGTTTTTATAGTAAGGAAGGGGGTCATCTTCTACTGAAGAACTGGGACTATTCCACTGTCAGAGTAGACGATCTAATGGTGGGCCAGGGACCATCTTTTTGTTATGCTTTTGTACAGTTGCCTAGCACAGTGGGATCCTGGTCCATGAGCAGGGCTTCTAGGTACTACTGGAACATAACAATAAAATAAATAGTAAAATACAAATTATGATTCATTATTATTATTATTAATATATTTTAAAAATACTATGCAAATACATAGGGCCTTTATCTGAGTATCTCAAAGCTTTTTGTGAATATTAATAAATTAAGAGTCACAAATTCCTTAACTTTATAGATGGAGAAAACAGAGTTTCAGTCACTTGCCTAAAGTCACAGAGAAGTTGGTAGGACTAGGAATAGAACTCTCACTTCCTGTCCCATGATTTAATATCATTTCTCTTGAAAGCAATATACTAATGACTCCAGTATAGGAATGCATACATTTGCATGGTTATTAATTATTTTATAACCCACAAAAATGCACAAGGTGCTTTACAGATCAACAAGACAAACAAGTATCTGCCCCAAAGAGCTTACGATCTAAATGTAACACAAGAGGCAATCAAGGTGCTTAGGCCTTAACATTAATCTGCCTCAACTGAAGTTTGCAGTGAGATGCATGTAACTGTTTCTGATTAAGGAGTGGGTGCAGAAAAAGTGCCTACCATTAAAAAGTCAATATTTTCCCATTGTTACCACAAGGATAGGGAAATTATTGGGAAATAACACTAGCACCTCATATTCCACTTTGTGGTAACTGCGGGTAAATGCTGCTTTTCAGTTGTGGCCGCGGCAGTGTCAACGATGTAGCATTTGTTGGTTTTTCGCTGAAGCTTATTAGAGTCTCAGAGTCATAACAGGGAAGCACTATGTGTCTGTGTATTACAGTCTCCTCTTGTTCTCTTTCCTGATGTCACATGGCTCTGTATGTATTCGTTGGCCTTTTTCACACAGCCTGCTGGGATTCATCCATTCCAAGCTGCAAACTGTGGGCGTATGCTTTAAAAATCTTTCATTAAAACACAGAGCGTTGGTAGCTGCCCTTAGCTTCCCTACTTGTGGGCATGAGTATCGCTATGCTCTCGGTCACAGAACTGATGCAACAAATGTCGTTACCACAAGTAGAGAAATGAGGTGGGTGAGGTAATATCTTTTATTGGACGAACTTCTGTTGGTGAGAGAGAGATGCTTTTGAGCCACACAGAGCTCTTTTTCAAGTCAAGGGAAGAGAACTTTGGACACGGAGAGAAGGGACCAAGCCTATCAGCTTGACTTTGCTGAAAGCAGCCCTTTTGAGGGGTCTCTGCATATACATCAGAGATCCCTTCTGTGCTGTATGTGGAGGATTTGCCACCACACGCAGCAGAGAGAGGCAGCCTTTTCCCTTCCTCTCCGTGGATGAATTATGTTGTGCTCAAATCCTGGCCGATTAAGTTAAAATACAATATAACAGCAAATGAGACAAGAGAAAAAGAAAAAGCATGTGTGAAAAGTGCAACTGCCACCTTGCTGACAGACAAGGATGACGAATTATTCACAAACATCTGTGGGTGGAAACCAGATCACAAAAATGAGATTTCATATCAGCAAAGCCTAAGAAATGTAGATTTCATACTTCTTTACAAACTCATTTTTTGAGACATGCAGCAAAAGAAAAATGTAATATTGCCACTTATTGTTGCTACTGTTGTTGGGATTTGTATTACCCAAAGGCCCCAGTTAAGGTCCAGGCCTCATTGTGCTAGATGCTACACAAACACAGGAAGACACACACCTTGTCCTGAGGAACTGACAAGTCACAGAAACAGATGAAAGATGGGGAGAAGGGATATAATATTTAAATAAAAGATCAAGGTGCTTATTGGCCTGCCCCATTGTGACTATGTTGTACATAAAAAGGGGTAACAAGGGAATGAGAGTGCGAATGAGAGAAGGGGGAGTTACCACGAGCAAGGGAGTAGGGAAAAGGAAGGGAGAGGAGAACATACATGAAGAAGTGAAAGCGAAGAAGAGCAAGGCAAGAGTGTAGGAAGGGCTTGGTAGGAGTATTGCAAGCAGGGAGAACGTGGCTGACCGTGAATGGGGAAAGCAATAGAGAAGGAAAGGAGAAGGAAACCACCAACTGGCAGGCAGAAAAGAACGTCTATGAGCCAGATTGTAAATGCAGTCTGCTGACTTACATTCAATTCAGCGGTTTATTTTGTCCTTCATGAATGATGAACATTAAACTGGAGGGGCAACTGGCCTGCTGCATACCTTCAGATAAAAAAAAAAGTCTGGAAGCTAGGATGCTTTTCCTGTGAGTTGCAAAGCCTAAGGGCTAGAGCTGTATTATGTCACTCTGGCAAGAAATTCAGTTGAAGGGAATAGCAATGTATGATGTCGACAGATGAAGATGATATGACGGAATGTAATATTAAAAATGTATTGAAAAGCAGATTGATGTACTAGGTAGTGTCTCTCTCTACTAAAACAGAATAATACCAGATTTAAACAGGATTCTTTGATAAACTTTATGTCATAAACATAAACTTTATGTCATTCCAATTTAACAAAAACAAAGTATCCTTCAATTTTAAATAAATGCTGTTTTCATGTACTGGAAATACAATACAGGTAACATTGAAGTGAAGGTTAAAAAAGGTTAGTAGTTATGTCTACTTTTTCCTCCCCTTAAGCAACCCAACATTGCTCTATTTATATATAGTATATATACACAACATTATACTTGATATTTATACACCTAATTACTTATCAAAATGAATATTTATATGTTTAGTTGTAACAGAAACTGAGAAAGGGAAGGATGCTCAGCATGAAGGATAAAATGCAAACCTTCTCTAAATGCTTCTCTGCCATTTAGACACTTTTATACTTTGGCACTAGAGGAAAAATGATATCGGTAACCAAACATTATTTTTGGAAATTATTAAATATCTGAACAGTGCCCTTATGTACAAGTACATCATGAATGTACTACTAGAATATGTAATCAAAAAGCACAATACAAAGAGAAGTATGGTTCTGTGGTTAAGGCACTGGCTTGGATGGTAAAAACCATAGGTTCAAGTCCTGCTTCTGCTATAAACTCTATGTGACCTTAACAACACCTGATCCTGCAAATGCTTAGTTTTACAAATGTGAGTAATCCCACTGAACTGAAGCAGTCAGGATTAGGATTTAAATCCATTTGTGCCTCAGTTCCTCATTTGTAAAATGGAGATAACACTTCCTTTCATCTACACACTTCTGTTTTCTCTATTTAGACAGTAAGCTCTTTAGGGCAGGAGTTGTGTCTTACCATGTGTTTGTAACAGCACCTAGCACAATGGGCTGCCAATTTCAGTGGGTGTGTCTAGAACAACTGTGATATTAATAATAATAATATGTAGTAAAGGGCTCAAATAATGATACCACTTGGTAGCCTATGTAGCAGTCATCAATGCTAAACAGGTTTGGTTTTACTCAGTTTCTGTCATAAATTGATTAAGAATGGGCATGCTTTTAGATAGATAGATAGATAGGGAAGAATGAGTTTATATAATAAGCAGCTGTGGATAAAAGTTAAAACTACTTTGTAAGCATGCATTCAACATATATCAGATGAGTTGCTATGGCATGCAGACTAATAAAAAGTTCCTTTATTTCCCCCTCACAAATACACAATTTTTTAGTATAGTCACTGGCTGCTCCAATTCTTCACTGGATTCTGCTACTGAAGCAGGAAAAAGGCATCTCATTGAAATTTGCCAAGAGCTTCTGAAGAGGCAGTGTGCTTGTGAATTATAGGAGCAAGATAGCTTGGGAACTCTACCTTACAGACATACAAACAAAGTAGAAGAAATAATGTTAAATCTTTTATTGAGAACCTCCCAGAGACCTCAGTCAGCTTTAGGGCCCAGTTGCACTAAGCAATTTCCCTGGAGGATACAGTCCCTGCCCCAAAAAACTTTACAATCTAATTCAAACCTTTCAAGACAACATAACACAATGGATTAGTAAAAACAGCCATCAAACATACAGAGAGGTTGAGAAAAAGTGTCCCTATTATTCCCAACACAGCAAGACCTTCTCAGCACTTGGAGCAGAATGTAAAATATGGCAGGACAACTAGCACTAAGCAAAAAAAAAAGCTGAACAAATAAAGTGTTCCAATCTATGCAGTGTTGTTGTAGCCATATTGGTCTCAGGATATTAGACACAAAAGAGGGGTGAGGTAACATCTTTTATTGGACCAATCAGAGTTTTTTTAAAATCTAATAAAAGATATTATCTCACCCACTTGTCTCTGCTCCAGTTTATGTTAGTATTAAAACTGCTCTGTGAAATTTTTATGTTTGAGGCTTATTTGTTCTGTCAAAGGCTGCAAGGGAGCAGATGATCTGGTTTATTCATTTTTAACAAGTTTGACAGGTAATTTTAGCTACAGGTTTGTAATCATGAATGTGTTGAACCCAACGGGACACACAGAGGAGAATCTGACTGGTTCCTGGGAAGTCTGGAATTTCTGGGAAGGGAAACAGCAGATTACACTTTGAATGAGGCCAATTTGATTACAGAAACAAGCACAACATTTAAGGCTTAGAAAAATCCCTCAGACTGTACTGTCAACCCTTAATCTGCTCATATGAGGACTGACCACACTTCAAAAGGGGAATCTCACATTAAAAAGTCCTGGAATATCTTTTGGGACCCATATACTATTGTTGTAATGTCATGATGTGGAATCATGAAATGCTACAACTATGTCATAATGTTGTGATGATTAATAATAAGATGACAGTAATACCTAGCAGTCCCAACCAAGATCCCTCATTGTACTAGATGCTGTATAAATGCATAGTAAGAGAGAATCTCACTGTATACCACTGGTCTGTCTCTCCAGCCCAGGAAGGACTGACATGATGCCCAGTGTCTTAAGACCTTCCTTCACTGCACAGTTTTATTCTTCAAACCCATAACTCACAACCAAAGCAGGCTGCAGGGAACCAGAGGCCTTTCCAATTGCATCTCTCCCCCATGCTCCAGGGTTTCCAGAGTAGCTAACCTCCTTCCTGCAGCTCCCCTCCAACTGAGCTTTCTCAGCCCTTTGTAGAAAACACCTAACCCCTTCCCAGCTGAGTCTGATGATCAAACAGGACTGGCTGGACCCAGGTCCCCTGGCCCTCAAAGCGGCTGGTAACACACACCCTGAAGGGCTAACAGTCTATACAGGCAAAAGGTGGGAAGGGCAACTGTCTTAACTATAAAGGGAAGGGTAACAACCCTCCTGTATACAATACTATAAAATCCCTCCTGGCCAGAGGCACCAAAATCCTTTAACTTGTAAAGAGTTATGAAGCTCAGGTAACCTGGCTGACACCTGACCCAAAGGACCAATAAGGGGACAAGATACTTTCAGATCTTGGGTGCGGGGGAGGCTTTTGTTTGTGCTCTTTGTTTTGGGGTTGTTCGCTCTTGGGACTAATAGGGACCGGACATCAATCCATGCTCTCTAAATCTCTCTGAACAAGTCTCTCATATTTCAAACTTGTAAGTAATAGCCAGGCAAGGCGTGTTCGTTTATCTTTGTTTTTCTCAATTTGTGAATGTTCCTTTGCTAGAGGGAGATATCGCTGTTTTGCTGTAAATTTGAAACTAAGGCTAGAGGAGGTTCCTCTGGGCTCTTTGAATCTGATTACTCTGTAAAGTTATTTTCCATCCTGATTTTACAGAGATGATTTTTACCTTTTCTTTTTAATAAAATCCTTCTTTTAAGAACCTGACTGATCTTTCCATTGTCCAAAGATCCAAGGGTTTGGATCTTTGATCACTTTTGTAACCAACTGGTTAGGATATTACTCCCCACCCTCCCCAGGAAAGGGGGTGTAAGGGCTTAGGGGGATATGTTGGAGGAAGAGGAACTCCAAGTACTCCTTTCCCTGTTTCTTGTTAAAACACTTGGTGGTGGCAGAGTACCAGGTTTTAACCTAAGCTGGTAAAAATAAGCTTAGGGGACTTTCATGCGGGTCCCCACATCTGTACCCTAGAGTTCAGAGTAGGGAAGGAACCATGACAGCAACAGAGATGTATGAGCGTATGTCTACATACAGCACCTAGACCACGGGTGGGCAAACTCTTTGACCCAAGGGCCACATCTGGGTATGGAAATTGTATGGTGGGCCATGAATGCTCATGAAATTGGGGGTTGGGGTGCAGAAGGGCTCCAGCTGGGGGTGTGGACTCTGGGGTGAGGCTGAGGATGAGAGGTTGGGGGTGCAGGACAGTGCTCTGGGCTGGGACCAAGGGTTTTGGAGGGCAGGAGGGGGATCAGGGCTGGGGTAGGGCTTTGGGGCATGGGAGGGAGTCGGGGTGGCAGGCTCCAGGTGGTGCTTACCTCAAGCAGCTCCCAGAAACAGCAGCATATCCCCCCTCCGGATCCTACATCCTACAGGTGGCTCTGCCCGCTGCCCTGTCTGCAGGCGCTGCCCCTGTAGCTCCCATTGTACTGTGGTTCCTTGTCAATGGGGGCTGCGTGGGGCGGTGCTTGTGGTGGGGGCGGCATGCGGAGCCTCCTGGCTGCCCCAATGCATAGGAGCCGGAGAGGAGACATGCTGCTGCTTCCAGGAGCCATAAGGAGTGAAGCAAGACTCCAACTCCACTGCCCGGCTGGAGCAAGACTAGCCCCAGACCCCACTTCCCGGTGGGAGCTCAAGGACCGGATTAAAACATCTGAAGGGCCAGATGTGGCCCCCGGGGCCATAGTTTGCCCATCTCTGACCTAGACACTAGGGACTGGAGCCTGGGCTCTAGGATTGTAAGGATCCCAGAGCACAGGCTCCAGCCCCGAGCCCAGAAGTCTACACATCAGTGAAAAAGCCCCAGCCCTGTGAACCCAAGTTGGCTGGCACAGGCCAGCAGTGGGTGTCTTGTTGCTGTGTAGGCATCTCTCTCTGGATACTGGGGCTTTCCCAAGGTCACATAGCAGTGAGCTGAGACTGGACCCCGTTCTTTTTGTTCCCAGTCCAATGCTCTATCCACTAAACCACACTTCCTTCAGCGTAAATTGCTCCCACTGACCAAAATGCTGAAAGGCAGCAATTTTTAGACAGAAGCAGCTAAATAATCATTCACATTCACTTTGATTAGGAAATGACGACAGTCGCGGCTGGCAAGCACTGACCACTTAATAGCAGCCAATGTATACAGGCTGGTTTCTCAAACCTTACTAGGGAACAGCAGCAGCAGAAGAAAAGCTTAATATCTTAGCCTATTTGCTCAGCAATTTACTGCCACCAAAATCAAAATACTTCTCCTGTGACCCAAGGCTAAGAATGAGAATTTTCTTTGTCAAAGTAGAGAGCGAGGGATCAAAAATAGGATTTATAATGGAAGGCCGGTTACAAACTTTTTATTTTTAACAAAAACAGTAGAAATGATGGGGAACCATCAAGTTGCCCAATAGTGAAGCTGCGGAACAATATGGGCTGATTGTCACTATTTTCATGCCCCCCTCCTGCTTCTTTCTGTCTGTGCCTGGTTTCAAATTAGATTGTAAATTCTTTGAGGCAGGTACTCTGTTTACAGAGCCCACCACAATTCAGCCTCAGTCCTGACTGGCATCTTTGGACCTTACTGGAATACAAGTAATAATCCCTTTATGTAAAAGGGAATAAACATGGTCCCATAATATCTAGTTCAAAAGTTTACATTCTTGTAAGTTTCATTTAGATTCTAAATTCAGAGAGACATGAATCTGTCACTTTTTATTGCTAAGCAAAGAGCCTTTGTGCTATATAATTAATAATCACTATATAACTCCAATGTTTACAACCTACATTTTGCTGGAAAGGCATTGAAAACAAAAAAGGCAATCAGAACAAAACAAATCACAAACCCTTCTCTCTCTTCCAACCCCCTCTCCAATGCATGTCAGAAAATATAGTATGTGTATATACAAAGCGATGTTCATCTCAGCTATTTGATTACACAAAAATCTGCCAACACAAACAACTGTTAAGCAGCTGAGTCCCTTCGAACAGAGAGAGATGACGTTCTGGTGTAACTTCTACTTTGTATTCCATAATGAGTTTTATTCAATATCAAGCATGCATTAGCAGCAAGAGCTTAAAGGATAACATCGGGCTGAAAGAAAAGCAGCCAGTTATAGGACTAATGTATAATGATGAAAACCAGAAAACAAAACAAAGCCAGGCAATTTTTTTTTAAAGGAAAGTACTAATAATTTGCATTTTACTTCTTAGTTAGTTTTGTTCAGCTCAGGGTCAAGACATTTCTAAATAAGAGCCTGCTACAGAAAATCAAAAAAGTAGTGAAAAGAACAAATACATAGTAAAAACAAATGCTTACATATTTATTAGCATGGTCCTAAAATAGTAATAAAAGGACTCTAAAGTGCGGAAGAGGCAAGGCCATTTGTTGAATTATTAAAACCTGTTTTCACATTGTATAATACAGGGTGTTAAATACTGCACATTAAACCTAGAGTAAATGGATTTTACAGTTGGGACAATTTATAGCAGAGCAGCACATAGAATGATTTCAGTGGGGAGCCAAGGAGTCTACCCAGGAGGATTTTGGCAGATGGATAGAAGGGGATCAAGAGACTTGTGCTGGGGAACATGGTTCACAGGGAGACATTGTGGAGGAAAAGAGGAAGGAAAGGAGAGGGTTGCAACATGTGGCAGACCTGCTGTGAGGTGGTTCTTGAAACACAAATGCACTCAGGATCAGCGTTCATGTCAAACTCCCTGGCCTGGGCTGGGGAAGCTAACGATCCAACCAGCGGACCAAATTCGGTGATGAATCTTGGTCACATGCCACTTGAGGCATGTTGCGCAAACACTAATGTGACTTAGTCATCCTGCAGTCAAAAACCTGCTCAGCTGGGTGGCTTTGCCTTCAGGTACCCAGTTTACAAGGATTACAGAAACAGAGACTAAAACACTGCTTTTTGTAAAAATCAATGGAAACGTCCCTGAACATAGGAGCCTCTCAGTTTTTTGAGAGACACGTGGTAGTAGTGAATGTGATTGTTGGGCTCTACGATTCCTAACCAGGTCTTCAGTCCTCCATTTTCTAAAGGGTTCCCTGAGAGACACACATACATAGTGGGGCAAGGTAGGGGGTAGTAAACGGTGGGGCCCAGGGCAGTACAGAAGAACTTGGGAAGAGACAAGGTATGTTTGGGTGGGTGGGGAGAGAGGCCTTCCAAGAGGAGATCTGCAACACTATTCAGATCCCCGTTTCTCAGCTATGTGACCCATCCTAAACCAAATCTAGAAAAGATAATTTAATGGGAAAATTGAAATGCTAGTAAGCACACCTTCCAATACTCCCCGTCTGCTCCATTTTAGTAAATGGGCAGGGCACAGAACAGCACTCATAAAATTGAAAATCCTCCTCCTTACAAGAAGGAAAAGAGCAAGGCTAGAAGAACGGTACATTTTGCTGGCATGCACACATTCATGTAACTTGCATATCCAAGAGCCCCATGAACTGGCTTTGTTGATGATGGGGGAAAATGATTTTTCATGTTACAACTCCCATTGTTATGGTTAATATTTTATTCAACCAAGTAATTTAAAAAAATACTACATTAATTTTTGGGTGTGCGGGCCTTGCTACTGTTACTTTTTATTTATTTGCCTAATTCTGGAGTTTGTGTAGCCAAGAAAAACTCCATTGATATCCATGGCCGTTTTGACTACATAAGGACTCAGCACTTTTTGAAAGTAAGTACAATCTCTGAAACATGCTCAGACAAAGCTTTAGGGCAGGATTCAAATCCAGTGAAGTTCATTGATTTCAATGGACTTTGGATCAGGCCCTTAACATCTCAAAGCTCCCAAAAAGTAACCTTTCCTGATAATATAAATTATATCAGGAACATAGGTTGGATTATTTATATGCCAATATATTACTGAGGTTTACAAATTATGGATTCTTAGCTTTCCCACCTGTTCAAATTTTGGTCTAGGGAGGTTAATAGAGAATAGCAAGAAAAATTTTTGCTAATTTAGGGTTCATTTAGACATTTATAATTTTTTTTGTACAGTAGGACTTTGAGGTGTGTCAAGATTTCAGAATCAGACTTCTTAATGTTATGGCCCAGATTTTTAATGGTATTAGACGTTGCTCCACTCAGCATTGCAATGCCTAACTGACTTGAGAGCCTAAGTCTCATTTTCAAAAGTGACTTCAGCGCCTACGTACCATTGAAAGTCAATTACTTAAGTTCCTACATACCTTGGTCATTTTTGAAAGTGAGACTAGCCATTGCAGCATGGAGTGGAGCAATGCCTAAATACTTCTAAAAATCTGGGCCTATGTCCTTACTTGTGATGTAATGACACTGAGGTAGCAAATCCTAATACTGAGAGTGCAGAAAGACCATTACTATAGCATCCTATTAAAACTGAGTGATTTTAAACACAAAATATTTTAATAGATCAAGACCTCAGTGAACAAATATACTCCCAACATACACTTATTGTTAAAGGAAGAAAATGTGTCAGGTTTACTGAATGTAGGTATCAGAGAAAACCCATTTTTCTCTTACTCTTTCTCTTCCCTGCTCCGCCCCCAACTTTAGGTAACATTAAACAGAGAGCAGTAAATCACTAAGACAACAAAACAGACATGCCGAAACTTTGTTGAGCAATGAAGGAGTGTTGTTTCTGGGATGCCTTTTATACCTTTTCCATCTTTCTTAAAGCATTTTTACAAGCTTACACAAGGTCATGTGCATAAGCAATGCTTGAAGATTTGCAGCTTGTATTATTTGCCTGAGCATTGCCTCACACCCGCACGTGTATGCACATACACACATGCACCCTTAAGTGCATGTGGTCTCCCGACTTTGACAAGGCCACAGCTGCAGCAATCATTCAAATGCTTTCCTTTGTCTGCCTGAGGCTAGCAGGTGTTCTTTGAAGATGCCAAGTAACCTGGGTAGTCCATCAAAGTAATGTCTTCAGCAAGACTTTCTTGCAAAAAATAGCTATCTTAATTGGGGAATACTGAACGTTCTTTTGCAAGCAAGCAAAATACATTATATATATTTGTGCTTGTTGACTGTAAACTATGCACATGAAGAGCAGATCACAGATTTTGAGTGGATTTGTAAAACAAAGGCACAATACTGAACAATGAAATATAGTTGAAGTAATCTTTACTGTTGTTTAACATAGTAAAATACGGTAAACAATAGCATTACAGGAGCCAGTTATTCAAGCTGATATCCCAGTGTTTCCTGTACAGTTCAGGACATACTAAATTCAAACATGTGTATCATATTGGAGCCAGTAAGACAACCGCTCACTATTCAGATATATGTGTCTGAACTGTATGATTAGATAATATAAGAAATGCAGCAATTACAGTATGCAATGCAAACAATAAATAAGGCAGGTAGCTGCAGGAGTGACATTTCTTTCCAGTAAGAAATGGGCACTTATTTTCTTGTTAGGGTGCCCCAGAGCTGAGGAGTTTGGAGAATTAGTATGAACCACAGGCACAGAGGGACAGCCTGGGGTGAGGGGCCCTGGGAGCATTTTTGGAAGCTGGTAGAAGGGCCAGAAGATCCTGATGATTGCAGAGGTGGTAAGAGATCCTGCAACAGCCCTTTTCTCCCTCACTCTCATTCTGATTCCTCTGTTCCAGCCCATTAGTTCAAACGGGAATTAATTCAGGGAAGTTCTATGGCCTGTGTTATGCAGAAGGTCAAAATAGATGATCCCAACAATCCCTTCTGGCCTTGATATCTATAAATTAAACTCTTCCAGCCTGTTCCCCTCTGCTCCTGCCACCCCAGCAATAAAGTCAAGGAACTTCCTCATTCTTGCTGCGGCAGCTTCATGCTGCCTGGGTGCCAATAGGTGAGAGCACTGAGATCTTTGAAGACATAGTCTCTCTGCTATCAGTTCTGGCACCCAGCCCCACTGAGCCCCTGTGGGTGAAAGGCGTAGCTTCAGAAAAACTCCTGCTCATTCCTGGAGCCCTGCTGTGTGCAAAAATTCTGCAGGGCTGAGAGAATATGTGAGGGGAGGGGCAAATGCGGGTTCTGTGAGACACTTGCCAGTTCTCTAGATGTAATGGAATACTGAAAAGAAATCATTAGAATTATCATTTTATCATGGGGTTTACCTAATGATTCATGAACTGCACAGGTGTTCAGCCATGGGATAAGTATGTACAGATTTAAAATTCAGGTTATACAATGGGATGCAAATCTGCACGGTATGAGTGTCATATAAGCATGCAGTACTTGGACCTGTCAGTAATAAAGGCAATATAAGTATCTCTTGAGACCTCCATTTTATCTTATACGTAGAATTAACCCCCTCTGCCCCAAAATGTGCAATATGTACAATTTGGGCAGATATCACATACCATCTGGTGTTATCTGTTGGTAAATGTTACCTTTTTAATGAGCACCAATGTACACGTAACTAAAAAGTCACAAGTCCCTACTACAAAAATGAGCTTTTGTCATCTGTCCTGTTTCCCTATGCTCATGCTCAGCAGGCCATCATGAATACAGTGTTGCTATGTACAATGTGGCGGAGTGGCCACTGGAAGTAGTGATGCTACAACTAAACCTCCCCAGAGCACTGAGTTTTCTGTTTACCTATGAGAATATAGGTTAT
The DNA here is from genome assembly GCF_003597395.2 of Chelonoidis abingdonii. Taxonomy (NCBI): domain Eukaryota; kingdom Metazoa; phylum Chordata; order Testudines; family Testudinidae; genus Chelonoidis; species Chelonoidis abingdonii. The sequence continues at coordinate 75,320,998 of NC_133769.1, read as the reverse complement.
GCAAGAGCTTTAGTTCGGTTCTGCCTGGCCCAATCCAGATAAGGCAGTATTGTTTCACCAGAGCGCTGGACGTACTAGGTTGAGTCAGACAATTTGCGAAGGCAGTGCATTCTATAAAAGCAGGGCACAGTGCTGCCAAATTTATAACCAGCTGCAATGTAAATAAATAACCCATGCTGCTTATGTCTGCATTTCACATTTCTACATACTACAAACCAGGCCTTGAAAAGTTTCAGATGATCAACATACAAACCCTTTTAAAATCACACTAGTTTATTCATTAATGAACCCGATAACAATAGCTTCTTATAGAAAGATTAAGGATTCCTGTTAGCAATGAAAATGAATTTCAGAGATTCTTGTTGCTTTTTATCAATTAATAAATATCTAGATCACAGAACATACTGATTATAGAAGCTATAAAACAGTGTTCTCCAGTCCTTGCTTAGTTAGTTCTTCTAGTGCTAGATAAAGAATCCTCAAACTTATTCAAAGAAAAGAAATTGACCTCAAGTACATCAGACCACCTTTGAAACAATCTCCATCTTTCTAGGAAACATGAGTCTCCCTCGAACCTAGATCTGCAGCATAATAGGTTCAGCACCACTACTAGGCCAGGAAGGAGCAATCTTTCACTTGAAGAAAGAGGAAAGGAGGGAACCGGAGGTTTGTTTAAAATACCAGACTGAAGCACATTACACTCGACACTGGATAATACTCAGAAAGCAATACTTGCATTTTGATTAATACTAATATTGCTCATCTTTTGCTTTTGTGTGGTAGACAGATGGGAACTGGGATTGGAAAGAAGTCTCAAGCTCAAAGTCAATTATGTCATATCATACCTTTGAGTATTTTGAATATTTTCTGTTACACAAAAAGGAGCTCAAAGGCTCAATAGATGTTCTCAGTACAGTACCAGTAGTTTGACATATTTTGTCATATGTGTTATCCTGCTATATTTCCAGCAATTCCCAATGCTTTCAGAAGACTAACAACTGTGAATGGCCTAGTTTAACACACAGACTCCAGGGATCCTCCAAGTATTGAGTTCTGACTGGACTTGCAACAGTTGCATTTAGGCTGTCAGTAAAGACCACTGACTTGTAGCTTTCAATTCAAGGTCAAAGTTAATTACTTGGCCAATGACTTTTACTTCTATTTAATTTCCAAAGTTTTAGTGGCTCTTATTGACAAACATGTATCATAATAAACTTTTCAATATGTAATATACCAGTCTTCCACTGGAATTTTAAAAGTGATTTGGAAGCAATGAAATGTTACTGCTCAGTGCAGTGATTCGCAGAACTAGTTGCAAGTTCTTGAATGCAGACCTACAGAGCTCAGGGCCTCTCACCTTTTTTTCCATTCTAGTGGGAGGAAGGAGGAGATTCCCAATTTCTTTTTTAAATTATTATTTCATGAGGGAGGGGGGGAACAAGAGAGGGAAATGGTGTAATTCTCCTCAAATTTCAGAAACCTAATAATACTCACATTCTTCAAGTTGCACTGTGTAGCTTTTTCTATCTGCCCGGCCATAAACAAGTGAAGTTTATTTTTTGCTGAACAAATGCATATGCTAAGGAACCCATAAAACCCAGTAGGCATCATTTGCTACAGTTTTATTTATGGGCAGGTGCCACAGGAGATTAATGCACTACCCAGAGTACTCAGTTTATATCCTGTCTTAGGTCACAAGTGAAGTGGTGTTTGACGGACTCATCCTAGTCCCTGAGCACAAAACCATCACACAGTTTTAAACATTTACCAGTCTGTGTTCAAGAGAAGCCCAAGACATAAATAGCATCTAATGATCCTCTTGAGATAACAAAAAAGTAAGATCTAACATAGTGAAGGGTCTAGATCAGGCAAAAGGATGCTTGATATAGCATAAAAATCATTTTTTTAAATTAAACTACATAAGGTAGTCCAGAAACATGGACTAAAATGAATGACAAGTTTGATAACAGAACTGTTCAGAATTACTATTGGGATGTTCTCACTGTAAGGGATGAAGCACTCAGACAACGTCAGCACAAAGTTAAACACATATTCCAGATCAGTAGGACTTTGGCATGAAGTCAGCACTGATAGCAAAGTAAAAGTTTTGTCAATTAATTTGCTAAACAAATTTGGGGGGCGAAGGGGAGTAGCAAAATGACCCGGCAAGAACAAAATTCAGATTCCTAACAACAGTTTGCTGTACAGCAATACTCTACAAGTAAAAAGGCAGATTACTATATCTTGTAAAGCATTTTAGTTTCCAGCTTATTGAAATCACGCTAAGAATGCATAAGCAGTTCAAAGTTAGCTAATTAACATCAACAATAATCTTACCTTCTTCTGATCTTCTAGCTTGTGACTTATTGGATTCCTTCCATGTCTGTTCATTTCTGAAGATAAATCCATCACATTCACGCCCTGCCCGTCAAAACGGAATCGGTTCAGCAAGACAGCAAACTAATCCAAAATGTGGGAACTACAAACACACAGACCCGCTGCTTTTTCCATCACAGGCCTTCTCTGAACTTCATTGACTCCAAGGAATGATTAAAAAATCCATCGATCGAGTAGAGAAAATAAACTTTGCAATTTACTCCTTGTACCTTCCGAACCAGCATATTGTTTTTAAAAGTTCACCCATTAAAAAAGAAACATTCACCAAATACTTTAGTTCCAACTGCTATCTTCTGTCACAGGTTTCCATTTTAAATAAGGTTACATCCCCTCTGTGAACCTGCTGAGAAAGAGATATGTAACAAGATTAGTTTGAAATTTGTCATAACTCTTTGTAGTTAATTCTCTCCTCTCTATGGCACTTTTATTACTGAAAGTAGCTACTAAAGCTGCTTTGCGAGTCAGTCTAGCTGAAAGAAAAGCCATACTCTGACAAGAATGTTATGATTCCTGATGTCAGATTTGTGTCCGTTTATTCTTTTGCATAGAGACTGTCTGGTTTGGCCAATGTACATGGCAGAGTGGCATTGCTGGCATATATCACATTGGTAGATGTGCAGGTGAATGAGCCCTTGATAGCGTGGCTGATGTGATTAGGTCCTAAGATAATGTCACTTGAATAGATATGTGGACAGAGTTGGCATAACAATCATAACATTCAAAAACCAGTAGGAGAACACTTCAACCTCTCTGGTCACTCAGTAACGGACTTAAAGATAGCAATTTTGCAACAGAAAAGCTTCAAAAACAGACTCCAGCGAGAAACTGCTAAACTTGAATTAATATGCAAACTACATACTATCAATTTAGGCTTGAATAGAGACTGGGAATAGTTGAGCCATTACACACATTGACTCTATTTCCCCATGTTAAGTATCCTCACATCTTCTTCTCAAACTGTCTGAAATGGGCCATCTTGATTATCACTACAAAAGGTTTTTTCTCTTGCTGATAACAGCTCATCTTAATTAATTAGCCTCTTAGAGTTGGTAGGGCAATTCCCACCTTTTCATGTTCTCTGTATATGTATATATATCTCCTTACTATATGTTCCATTCTATGCATCCGATGAAGTGGTCTGTAGCCCACAAAACTTATGCTCAAATAAATTTGTTCATCTCTAAGGTGCCACAAGTACTCCTATTCTTTTTGAGGATACAGACTAACACAGCTGCTACTCTGAAATTCTGAGAAGCTCCATGCCAGCCTCACCACCTTAGGGTATATATGGTAGCATATACCTCATGGACCACATGTGTACTCTGCATAGAGTTGCAAGGAAAAAGGCAAACAAAAACTGCTTAGAGCAAAGGTACATTAATCCTACATCCTTTGGTCACACTATCCCAGAACATTTTTTGTCAGTGTCTTAGGAAGGTGATAGTCCATCTGCCAACAACAGGGTTATGAGGCAAGAGAAAACTCACAGTCAAATTACTAAGTCCCCAGCCAGTGTAAGAAGTTTTTTTTTTTAAAAAAAAAGAAAGCAAATATTTGTAGAGGATTACAGTTGGGAAAAAATCAATACAAGTGAAATTTGCTTGCCAAAACTCATTCTATTAATAACAATAACTGAAAGAGCCAAAAATATATTTTCATGCTTGTGTTACAATAAAACTGTGGACTACTGATGCCTTTAGTGCAATTAAAAGCCAATTGTATTTGAACTGATTTAATTGATAGGATGAAGGTCACATAAAAAATTAGTTTAAAGGCACTGTCAATGCATTTTAAATGCACAATATTCACAGTGTGACTTATAACCATTTAGTGGGAAATGAAAAATATTTGTAGTTAGAGAGTATAAAGCAATGTGCAGCAGTTGAACAAGTGCAATAGAACATGTGATTTATGTCCAATAAGATGAGTTTTAAAAAGGTTATTTGCTCATACAGAACCTTATCCAAAACCCAATGAAGTCAATAGAAAGGCTCCTATTGGCTTCAATGGGCACTGAAACAGGATCTCAGGTATAGGTCAACATTTCAATGTAATTCATCACAATATGTAGATAGGCCAAAAATTTCAAACCTTAGGTGCCTGAAATTAGTCTCCAAATTGCATATCTAGGCACCTAGATAAGAGCTGCTTCATGCTGCCATTATCTTCTTGGGGAGCTCCATTACCTCTGAAGTTCAGGACACTTTTATCTGGGTGCCTAACTGTGGCTTTGGGAACCAAACTTTACACACCCAAGGTTCCAAAATTTGTTTGTAATTCACATCAGGATTTCAATGAGTATTCTGCACTCACAAATCATTTATATCTGAATGCTGCTCTTTGCTCACACGGTGACAGAAGATTTCCCACTACACGTGGTTTCCAACCCATTCCTAGGGTTGGAACTTCTCCATGTTTATTCCTCCTTCTGTTTTATATTTTTGCCTAAGACTTTAAAGACAGAACATACTGGAGTCAATGGAGTGAGATCAGGGATTCTTATGTAGTTTTCAGTTTCTGACATTCATGTTTACTCTAACAGGAAAAAAAAAAGGAACAATAGTTCCTCTACCATGACAGGAGCAAGGTCTCTCGTGAATCACTTCATTAAGAAAATACACCATGGGTGTTTGTTGTGCAGGGCTACTGCCATATGTTAGTCGAACTGTTACGCATGAGAATGAACAGCGGGTGGGATAAACCCAACAGCGGAATTAAAGTGAGCATGCAAAAACGACACACATAGTGAAAGTCCATTATTGCACTGAGTAAAGAACACAATGGCTATGTCTATACTGCAATGTAAGCCCAGGTGCAAACCTAACCCCCATTCAATTTACACACAAATCACACTAACCCAGTGATCAGAGCCAGGGTCCCAGGACCCCACAGGAGTGGAGAGTCTTAGTCTGAGTCAATCCAGGACCAGGGTTCAAGCCCTACTACTTTGCAATGTAGACATGGCCCCACCAGACGCATGTATTCCACAATCCTACAGGCTGACTTGCTTTGTGCACTAGACAGTCAAGTTAGGTGGACAGTCATACCTTCCCACACTCCACCACAAAAAAAAGGCTAGAGTGGCATATTTTGCTAGGAAGTCTGAGATACGGGTGGTTGAACTCAGGCCCGCACAATACAGTGCGCATGCTAGAGCCCCAGGTTGGAACCCAGGGTTCAACAATTCCTAACCTGGGGTTACAAACAAGTGTAGATGCTCACGCCCTAGGTTAACAAGCCCAGGGACTGCTAACTTGAGTTCTACTAACCTTGGGCTTACATTGCAGCATGGCGGTACCCAAAGTGTCCAACTCAAAACCGGGTAGTCAAAGTCCATCTCACTGATCCGGCGAAGGTTCTGTGAGTAATAAAGCTGCAGTTGTTCCCAGAACCACTGGAATGTGAAACATTAAGTTCTTTCCACTGTATGTTATACTTGTGATAACAGCAAATGGCTACTCATTCACTCAGTCAGGGTGTCCTGATAAATAAAGGTACCTCTCTACTGGTGAGTTAGGGGATTGAAATCAGTGTGTTATACTGCACGGGGGAAGCAACTGGATGAGTGCATCACATGAGCAGCTTTGTTTTGCCAAGCATATAGTTTTAGTTTGAAGTACAAAACCCAGAGATTGTAGATTCTGAGATGAAAGGTGGTTTTTTGGTTGTTGTTTTTTTTTTGGCAACTGGAAAAGTGCAGAACCAGGTTATGAAAATACTCACAAAAGATTATTCAAAATCTTTACACTGTATGGAAAATATGTTTCTATTCATTATTTAAGGCATGATCCAAAGCCCCTATAGTCAATGAAAAGGATCTCAGACTTCAGGGGGCTTTGGACCAAGGCCTTAATGTTTCTAAAGTATACTTAAGATGAACAGTACTATTATTCATACTTACTGTACCTGCGCAGTTAAAAACTAACTTTTTTAAATGAAAAAGTCTTGTTGCATCACAAAGCAGATCAAATTCAGTAACAGTTTATAAACTTCAGTGATACTTGAGGGATGTCCTAAGTTCATAAATTGCAGGGTGTGAGGATACACACATGAAATGCTGTTGCTGCAGACAACATCTGGACTTTGCAAAGTTTGTTGCATACTTAGAATAATTTTATTGCTTAGTGTGTCCAAGATAAGAACTGCTTGATTTTGACTTCTTGGTTCATTTGGTTGTCTGACATGTATATCATATTATCCCCTTTACTAAGCAATCACACTATACTGTGAAACTGCTGGTGTTATAATGCAGGAGCTGAACAGAATGCATTTTTTCTTATTAGACTGGCCTTATTACTTTAAGCATGCAAAGCACAGAAAGGCAGTCTGTAAGTCTTTCATTCAGTGCTTTTTTCAGGGTCTTCAGACTTTTCAATATGAGGGACTGTAATTCATGCCCTCGGTTGATAAATCTGATTTATGGTAGCCCCAAATTTATAATTCTCTATTTTATTTTATATGGGATTTTTTAACATGTAGGCAATAATAGTAAATAAAAAAAAAAAAAAAAAAAAAAGTGTGCCTTTCATAACTGTATTTTTCATTATTCATGCTGTAATGAAAAATCCAGGTATCAAACTCTTGATGACAGAGCTCTCTCAGTCAGTTAACTAGTAAGGCAACAAAGAACAAGGGAGTTCTTTAACACTTTCATTCAGGTAACAGAGAGGTAACATTTACTGATAATCTCTGATCACTTCAGAATACGCATCACAATACAGTCTGGCATATAAAACAATCAGGCCCAGATTTTTAAAGGTATTTAGGTATTGCTGTGCTCAGCGCTGCAAAGTCTAATTTATTTAGTAAACTAAGTCTCACCTTCAAGAGACTAAAGCACTTCTTCCTTGCGTTTATCCCAAACAAGGTCCTCTCTACAAATCCTCCCCCTCCAAAGCGCTCTCAGTTCAGCGCCATCTCATCTATCACCCCACATACAAATTTGTCTTCGTTTATGACATCCTATTACTTTTTGGGTCAGCCTCTTTTTCCTTCAAGCTTGATATGTGGGATTCTCTTACCCACCTAGTCTAGATGGTGCTTTACATGACCAAGCCACCTGAGCGCAGACTCCCTCGTTTTTTATGAGTGTTATTTTGAGCATGACTCTAGCTTACACATTCTTCATATTGTCTTTATTGTTTATACCACTCCCGTTTGCATTGCTCATATTTCTTGCTGCCCAACATTCAGCATCATACATTAAACCTGGATGGGCCACCATTTTATAGACTCTCTCTTTTAATCTTACGGCTATCTTCCTGTCACGTACTACACCATTTCTCTCTCTCCATTTGAGCCAGACATTTATTATCCTAACTCTAATTTTGCCCTCCATTTCCAAATTTTCCCAGATTCTGGAACCGAGATACTTGAAACTGTTTTTTGTTTTTTTTTGTATTGTCTGCCCGTCTAGTTTCAAGCATAAATCTTCAGTGTTCACATTATTAAAATTACAGACTATATGCTCTGTTTTTCCTCTGCTTATTTGGAGCCCATGTCTCTCCAGCACATCTCTCCACTTAGGAAATGAAAATGAGATGTAGGCTCTTGGGTAGGTTAGGAGTTCCAATGTTGAGTGCAACAATGCATTAAAAATCTGGGCCTTAGAGCCTGACTCAGCTCTACTGAAGTCAATAACAAGGCTTCCACTGACTTCAACGGGTATTGTGTAAGGTCCTTAATTAGATGGTATAAAAAGTAAGATGCACCTATTTTGATCAGCCATGCATTCTTAGGACTCAAAGGACAATACTTAGGAGAATATTTAACTTCCTTTGTAATGTGCATCTAAGGGTGAAAAGCTTTGTAAGAGCAAAGTATATTAATAGATAAATAATCATAATAATAACCTGAAATAATCTTCACTTTTGGAAGTTTCAGTAAATGAAACTAATGAGAAATATTTTGGCCCTGATCCTACTCCCATTTATATCAATGACAAAACTCCCACTGACTTAGATGGTGCAGGAACAGTTTCTTTTAAGAAAAGGAAAAGGGCCATTCACTCTAATATGCCTTCCTTGCTTGAATGACATTTATTTTAAATCACATCTTCCTCCATCACTGTTCCCCTCAATCCGCCTCATCACCAGACACAAAGTTAGGTGCTGCTTTAACTTATACTACTTAGGACAAAACCTGCAATCTTTATTCAGGCAAAGGTTCCTATTGCTTTCCACTGAAAGGACTGATTAAGGGCTGCAGGATTTGACTCTTTGTTCCAATAACATTTCCAGGTAACTTGGTCCATACTACTGTGTTTCTTGCAAAGGGTAATAAAAATATGGAATAAGTTCCCTCATCACTTCCAGATTATTAATTTACTCAACATAAATAAATCAAAATAAATAAATCTGCAAGTAAGATGGCAGAATAGGGTAATATGTTAGCATCCACCTCAGAAGACCTTGTTTAAACCCTGGCTTTAGGACTCAACCATAGCTAGTTGGTGGGACTGGCTTAGTCCCTGCATTGTTTCACATGACAAAACCTACCACATATTATTTTATTCTGTGTTCAAGAGAGGACCACAGGTGGAATAGCTGCACTGTTTTGGTCAGGATGGAGTGCATGTGCCTGCACTGTTCCTGACTCTAGCAAATGCCAAGTTAGGCCTTCTTTTTCATGAGCAACAGATTTGCACAAACTTCAGGGGGAGGGGGGAAAAACAAATTAAACTAAAGGATAACATAGGAATCTTATTGTTTTGCTTCTGTAGTGATATTTTGCAGACCAGGATAGTGTTTCCCCTTTTTTACCAGACTGAGCGCACATTTTTGTATTGAGTCCACATCTCACATTTTTTTTAGCCTTTTTAGCTAAAGCAATATGCTCCCTAGCAATATGTGAGAGCTGTCCATTGGTTATCATACTCCCAGAAACCATTGCCAAAACTGCTGAAGCAACTGTAATTCCTTACTTTCACCCCCAGCAGTCAGAGATATTTCCCAGAATGGAGTTTGCTTGGATTCTGGCTACAGTCCTTTCACAAAAGTCAAATGAATGTACTTGATCATTTTTTTACTTCATTTCAGCTTTTGTTAGCAACTTCATTATATTGATTGAGATGCTCTGCATAGCACCTAGAGACTCTATTATATATCATTTTATTTCACACAGAAATGTTCTTTCTCACTCCCATCATCAATTCTTTGGCCATCAAGCACCAGAGAGAGAAAGAGAGAAAATATATCCAAGAATATATTGGCTCTTGAGAGATAGTCAGTATCAACTACATGCTCCATTCCACTTTTTTTTCATACTTTCTACAGAATTTAAGTGCAGCAAAACAAGTCCATTGGAGGCACAGTACTCTACACCAAGACACATGACTGAGTGCCACCATCTAAACAGAATTAGGTTATCATCTGAGCAGGCATTGTGCTGCTGGAGATGCACTCTTTCAAATATGTTAAATTAATATACATTGTATAGCACTTCTTGCTAGATTAGAGGCCTTATCTTCAGTGACTTGGCCATATTTCAACTTGTGCAATTACTTAAATTCCCTATCTAAATTCCCCCTCTAATTTCAATGATACATAATATTCTCCATTCCTGTCCAGAATTGTTCTGTAGTGTTACTGAACACTATTAAAACAAATGTCATGTCTCAACTCCGAGATGGCCGCACTTCAGTGGTGGACAACATAATTTATATATGCAAAGTGCTTTGGGAACCATTAGGAGGAAAATATGAGTTAGTTATTTGTATAAATATACCTGTGAGTATACTTTGGTCTTTTTTTTTTTTTCACTACTACTGCTGGCACAGTAGGAGCCCATAGTTCTTTACAAACTAAGAAGAAAGGTGCATGTGCTTATGAGCTTACAGAATCTATTTAGATATAGGAAAGGATGATAATGAATTGCAGAGAATGAAAAGGATGAGGCTTGGGTTACAACTGTAAAAGACCATGAGTTACTCTTATGTAAATATCTTATTGGTTGCTCTAGTTACAAACACATATATTTAACTCAATATATCATATTGTAATAATTGTTTGAGAAGAGTGCGAAAGTTGTGAGGCTGCCTGTCATAATTTATTAATATTATATGCTGTTCGTTGACTTGTTGTGAGGTTGCTTAATTTATCGATAAAAGGGGTTAATTCAAGAAGGCTGCACAGGAAGAAGGACAATGGCTCCTGATAACATCTCTGAAAACACCAGAGCTAAGACGGAGCCACCTGTTGTGAAGTCCATTGCCAACACCCTTTGGAGCCAGCCAAAATGATTTAAACTGGCTCAGGAGAAGGCAAAGGACATGGCTGAATTTAAGAGACACCCTTTTTGAACAGGGGAAATGGGCAGTTGAGAGTTAAGGTGAACGCAGACTCCAGAGGCTGGGGTGTCTGAGGTGAGACAGGCTTATCTAGGGTTATAGGTCAGATAGTCTTATGTACAGATCCTTTATTGTACTAAAATCCTTCTCCTGTGTTACGCTTTGTGCCTGCTGTTCAGGTTAAATACTTTGTTTTGAGAAAGCTGCTTTGAGTCACCGTTTTCACTAATGGTCACAGCACCCAAAGGAAGACTCTCAGGTGCTGAATCTAGTCCGGCCTGCAGAGTAATCATGTGTGGCACACAAGGGCTGTTGCCCAGGGACTCAATCTAAGGGTTTGTCATCACGGCACAGTTATCTCAAGTTATAACTCGAGTGTTATCCCTAACTTGACTCCTGTCCACACATACAAGTCTCTAGCTCAAGTGATGCTTTAAACTCAAGCTAGCTGACCCATTGGCGGCAGGGTGGGTTGAAGCTTGAGCTTGTAATGCAGTGGGCATGTAACATCTTGAGTTACAACAACTCATCAGCAATTAATCCAGTCACTCTGTGTTGCTAATCCAATCCCAATGTGTAATTCAAGTGTTGTTTTGAAGTGTGGTCCCTCTCACTCAAATTGGGATTGAGTGTGCTAACTCCAGCTAAGTGTGCTGTGAGGAAACATCCTAGGTATGGCAGAACTACAGGATTCCACTTCAGAAATGGTGAGGGCACAAAGCCTGAGGGTGTGCATTTAGGGAGACCACAGAGGGGTCAAAGGTGAAGCTAGCCCTGGAACTGTAACAGGGAGCAAATTCAATCAAGACAAAGATGTCGATGCCAGAAAGTGATTTTTGAGGAAGTAGCTGAAGGAAGGGAGTTTGCGTGACATACTGGATCAGTGAGGATATTCCAAGCATACTGTGGGAAGGGTGATTGAGAAAATGCCATTTTAGCAAAAAGCACAATTACTAGCATGCCTTGTATATACAGTACATGACCCACAAGGAGACTGCCTCAACCAGTGAGTAGAGCAGGCGAATTTATATCATACAGGAGAAATAGATAATTTAACGGACGACTATAGAGCTTGCAGACCTCTGAAATGTAATTTCCCAAGGAGCTGTGCAAACCTCATTTCTTTGTTACGTGTTGTTTTGTTTTGAGTTGCTACCGCTCGTTTTTGCTTTGAATTTAGAACCCAAATGAACCCAAAAGTCACATAAAAAAGTACAAATCTCCAAGTTTCACATCAAAAATCAAAGCTAAGTGACCAGATAGCACAGCATAAAACCTAGATAAGGATATTAGATAATCGGATACATTCATATACGTTACCTGGTTGAGGAAGCAAAAAAAATGTATATTAAAAATATCAAAATTTGGTTGGAAAAGAAAGTACTAATATCACAGTAAACTAATCTGGAATTGAGGAAATAATAAAACAATGTAGGAGGAATGAAGGGGACCTCAAACAATAAGTGAAAATGAGTGATTACAATAAAGATAAAGATTGAATTTCAGTCACCAAAGAAAAAAAGACACACATGTTCGATGTTGAAGAAAGCCTTGTCTACGCCTAATGCACTGGAGAAATTGTTCAAGAACAGTTCATCTGTGAAGTTGGGAGTTCTGTGCAAGTTCATCTGTGCAAGTATATGACCCCTTTTCAAATGCCAAGGTCAGGCTAATGTGCTGAGAAAGGGCTTAATGTAGGTTTAAAACACACACGCACCACAGGCTTTGACAACTCAATTGTGTTGCACATCCAACCTCCGTTGACTTAATTGGATGCTATGCATGGGCAACTGCCAGACTAGTCAAGTTCCATGTTTCCATAGGGATTTAAATTTTTTTTTTTTAATTATGCCCCATTCACGTTACTCCTTTGCAATAGTTCCTTCAGACCATTTTGGCATGGGCTCACATCTCTCTTACAGATTTGGTTTACTGCTTCAGTTATGCACCAAACTACAGAAGGGAGTGCACTAAAGTTTGATGCTTGTGCTGGAAACTTGTAATTTTGTATTCAAAGTATGCAGGCTGGAAAGAGTTGCAGAAGATGCACTGCTTGTTCTGTTTGATAAGTCTTTCTCAGATATGTCTTCCTCTGTGTGGAAGAAATTAGGCAATTTGGGCTATAAGCAAAGTTACAAGTTATTAAACCTAAGGAATGGGGGAGGAAATGGATTTAATTTTTATGTCTATTTTCACTTTTCTGCTGTCCTCTAATGTTATAGGTCCCAAATATCAATTTAACAGGAGGTCCAGATTTTGCTTCATCTCAAATCCCAATCAATACATTTGGAATAATATGCCCTTTCTCCCATTTTCTTGTCTATTTAGATTGTAAGATCCTTGGGACAGAGACTCTCTCTTTACTACTTTTATGTATAGCATCTAGCACAATGAGGGTCTGATTTTGGTGGGGGCCTCCAGGAACTACTGTAATGTAAAATAATAATTAGGGCTCTCAATTAATCACAGTTAACTCATGCAATTAACTCAAAACAATTAATCGCAGCTTTAATCGCACTGTTAAACAACAGAATACCAATTGAAATTTATTAAATATTTTTGCATGTTTTTCTACATTTTCAAATATATTGATTTCAATTACAACAAAGTATACAAAGTATACAGTGCTCACTTTATATTATTATTTTTATTAGAAATGTTTGCACTGTAAAAATGATAAAAGAAATAGTATTTTTCAGTTCACCTCGTACAAATACTGTACTAGAATCTCTATCATGAAAGTGCAATTTACAAATGTAGATTTTTTTTGTTACATAACTGCACTCAAAAACAAAACAATGTAGAACTTTAGAGCCTACAAGTCCACTCAGTCCTACTTCTTTTTCAGCCAATCGCTCAGACAAACAAGTTTTTTTTACATTTACAGGAGATAATGCTGCCTGTTTCTTATGTACAGCGTCACCTGAAAGTGAGAACAGGAGTTTGCATGGCACTTTTGTAGCTGGCACTGCAAGGTATTTATATGCCAGATGTGCAAAACATTTGTATGCCTTTTCCTCCTTCCATGCTGATGGAGACTTGTTAAAAAAAAAAAAAAAGTGGTAATCAAATTTGTGACTGAACTCCTTGGAGGAGAATTGTATGTCTCCTGCTCTGTTTCACCCACATTCTACCATATATTTCATGTTACAGAGTCTCGAATGATGACCCAGCACATGCTGATCATTTTAAGGACACTTTCACTGCAGATTTGACAAAACACAAAGCAGTTACCAATGTGAAATTTCTAAAGATACAGCACTCAACTCAAGGTTTAAGAATCTGAAGGGCCTTCCAAAACCTGAGAGTGATGAGGCATGGAGCATGCTTTAAGAACCCGAACCACCAAAAAAGAAAATCAACCTTCTGCTGGTGGCATCTGACTCAGATAATGAAAATGAGCATGCGTCAGTCCATACTGCTTTAAATCGTTACCTAGCAGAACCCATTATCAGTATGCACACATGTCTTCTGGAATGGTGACTGAAGGCTGAAAGGACCTCTCTTTAGTACATCTGGCACATAAATATCTTGTGACGCTGGCTACAACAGTACCATGTGAAGGCCTATAAACAACTGTAAACAAGAAGCGAGTAGCATTATCTCCCACAAATGTGAACACACTTGTTTCTCTGAGTGATTGGCTGAACTAGAAGTAGGACTGAGTGGACTTGTAGGATCTAAAGTTTTACACTTATTTTTGTACATAATTCTACATTTGCCAGTTCACATTTCATGATAAAGCAATTGTACTACACTATTTGTAATGGGGGAATTGAAAAACTATTTTTTTTTACAGTGCAAATATACATCAAAAATAAATATAAAGTGAGACTGTACACTTTCTATTTTGTGTTGTAATTGAAATCAATATATTTGAAAATGTAGAAAACACCCACAAATATTTAAATAAATGGTATTCTATTATTAACATTGCAATTAATCACGATTAATTTTTTTAATCGCTTGACAATCCTAATGATAGTAAATGTAATTGCCACTACATATTTTTTCAGAATCCTGCACTCTAACAGTCCAGTATTAATAGGTCTTAATCAGTTTTCTGAAGCAGTTTGCTGAATTATTCTTCCTGGTAACCAGATACACATAAAAAATGTGGACCAACATATCTGACCTATCCTGATATCCTATGAATGACAATCCTTTCCAATGAGAAATATGTTCTGTCTGGCATCAGTGAAGGAGTCAAATAGTGCTTACTAAGGACTCAAGGAGTCAAAGGTGCTTACTAAGGTCTCAAGTATAATATATGGCATCGCTTAAAATGAAATAAATTGCATACACTTACAAAACAGAGAGGTCTTACAAATTACTCTTACATGAAATAGTTAAACCCTCTACCATACAATAGTGGAGACTGGAGAAGGCACAGTGCTCCATCAATATTTCTAAATCCTCCAATCTTAAAAATATCATTAAATCACAAAGAAAGTCTCTCATAGTGTGCTACAACATGCTGAATAATGCAATTTTATCAAACAGCTAACTGCTTTTTTTCTGCAGCATTTTAAATCCACACCTGTTATTAGTGATACAGCAAAAATCATATCTATCTTCTCAGAACATGTCCCTGTCGATTTCATGGGTGCTTCAAAAGCTGCCAATTAATTCTCACAAAATATGTTTAGCTGCAGCATCCTCAGGTGTACCACATATTTATCTCTGGATATTAGATACAGCTGCATATTAAATATAGCAAGTAATGCTCCACATCTCTCACAGGCCTGATAACTTAATATTCTACATGAGTCCAGACTACCTTCTTGCAATTAATTTGAAAGATTTAAATAAATATGTGGCTGAATCACCAAACAGCTGCTAGATAAAACATTACAAAAGCCTAGCTCAGCAAGCAAGACAGTAGTTTAAAAAAAATGGAATGCAAAAAAGTTGCATGTGAATTTTAGACCAAAGGGCACCAACCATAAGCCCAGGAGACCAAAGTCTACAGAATGTTTCAATGCAAACGTACTTCCCCACTGATACAACTGAACTGTGACCTGGAAGAATGTCCTCTTCTTGGAGTTTCCATTATCATAGAACCATAGGCTAATACAGCAGTTCACAAACTTCATTGCACTGCAACCCCCTTCTGACAACAAAAGCCTGAGCCCACCTGAGCCCTGCCACCCTGGGCAGGGGCGCCAAAGCCCATACACCACCACCCCGGGTTTGGGAGACCAAAGCTGAAGCTCAAGGGCCTTAGCTCCAGGCAGGGGGCCTGTAACCTGAGCCCCAATGCCCAGGGCTGAAGCTTGGGCTGAAGCTTCAGCCCCAGACCACAGCAAATCTAAGCCAGACCTGGTGATCCCGTTAAAATGTGATAACGACCCACTTTGGGGTCATGACCCACAGTTTGAGAACCGCTGGACTAATATCAATTAGAGTTGGGAAAGACCTGCTAGGTCATTTAGCCCATCTCTTTGGCAATGCAGGATTGTTCCCTACAGTATATTTTCTACAGCTTTATTCTGTCTTTATTAAAAGTGATGCAGCTCAGAGCACTTCTTTGGAACTATATTAAGCAGCCTAACAGATCGCAATGCCAGAAAGTTTTTCTTAAAATTTAGCCTTAAATTTTCTCTCAGTTTCATCCCAATATTCCTAGGTATAGCTTCCTGAACCATTTTACTTAATTCCTTAACTTCCTTCTTTATACTCTTCAAATAAATTGTTATCATGCCCCCTACTGGTTTCACTTATGTTTTTAAACCAATTTAGCTAAACTGATGAGAACTACTGTGTGGTCAGTCTTACTTCGGTCTAAGAACGGCTTACTTTAATTATAATAATAAACCTTTGTTTTAGCTTAAACCTGTTCATAACCAACTTAAGCAAAACTAAAATAGACCTGGTTTAAACTGAAACAAGTGTCTGCACAGCCTTCTGAACCAGTGAAAATCAGTTTTTAATCATATCTTAAGTTAAACTGGTGCAACTTTCTTATGCAGCTAAGCCCTTACTTATCACTAAGTCAAGATATGCATGTAAGGACTGATTTTCAAGGGTACTTAAGCACTCACAACTCTGAAAATGATGGGAGTTGCAGTTGCTCAGCACCTCTAGATAACTGTAGAAATATGGCCTATATAGTTCTTTCAAGTCTTTCCTCATAAGTCAGTCCCTTGAGCTCCTTAACTGAGGGAAGCATGATGGAGAAGGTAATTTGGGCACTCTTATTTATTGTCTCATAATACAAGAACAGGGGGAAATGCAATGACATTGAAAAGGCAGTGAACTTAAAATAGATAAAAGTCAATACAGTTTTTCTAAATTCAGTGTTTAAGTACCCTGTTATACTCTTTGACACAAGATATCAACAAGATCAAAAATGTAGTTGGACTAACTAGGATTGGACCATAAAATGAAATGAGGTTTTTATATAAATAAATACATAAATAAAGTTGGAAGAACTTGTAGCAGCCCCTGTATTTAGGCTACCTAACCCCATAAAAGATTCTTGCAATCTTTTTTTGAGAAGCTTTAACATCTCCATTGTTTGTTGCAGAATTTGGTAAAAAGAAAACTCTCTGACTAAACAGCTGCCTCTTTTTGTGCCAGGAAATTCCATTAGGTTTGGTTGAGATGTAAATGGTTAAAAGTCACCATTTCCATTCTGTCTTGTGTACCTTAGGGAAAATTTAGCAACATGCCAAAATAATAACTGCACACATGCATATTCTAAAGAGCTATGCCCATACCACTGCCAGAGCACTAGCAGCATGCACTATAGCGCAAACACCTGGGAACTGCCACAGTAGTTATAACAATGGGGTAGGTACAGGAAAGCCAGGCCAGGTAGCCCACTTCCCCATCCCCAGATTACCCACCAGACTCAGTGCATGGCTCCAATGTTCCATCCAATACTCTGGGACCATCGCATGCAGCATGAACACCTCCAACTTCCAAAGTAGAGGGAGAGAGCCAGGCTGGGATCCCCACATAAACCATGTAGACCCTAGTAGTCCATTGCCCTCTCTTGGGATACCACATGGGGATCGAGCCCCTCCCCCCCCATTCTGGTAGAGGAAAACACAGTGCTGGGATCCCACAGATCACCTCCTATATCCAGCCCATGGCACCAGCAGACCATCCTCCCTCTGGGATAACAGCTTCCTTTAGGTAAGAGCAGTGGTTCCCAAACTGGGGTTCACAAAATGTTACAGGGGGTTCTTGATAAAAAATTCCCTAATGTCCCTAGGTACCCCGGGCATCACGGGCCCAGCAGCCCAGAACCCCTAGACTTCCAAGAGCTAAGCAGATCAAAGCAAGCATATCTATCACACTGAGGAGATTTAAACTTCAAGACTCCTTATAAGAAATGGAATGGGGAGGTGGACATTTTTTGCTGTTATTAAAATTAAATAGGCAGCTAGTGTTGTTTCTAAAAGTATTACCAAGAACAAATTTAAGCTTTGTTGCAACGTGTGTTATTTGCCTGGACTGCTCAAGACCCGAATGCTTGTGTAGGAGGAGCTCTTTGAACTGGCTTCTTAAATACCTTCATGTTGTTTCACATCTGATACTCCTTGATAAAACATAGAAGCATTGTCTTATAACAGGCTTCTTCAAAGTGATACAAGCTACGAAAATGAGATCTTGGAAGAGTGTTGCCGTTTTCATAATGTAATAAAAATACTGTAATGATAAATAATTAATAATAAATAGTGTGTAATAAGCATGTCATACAAATAAATTTTATATTTTCAAGATCATTGCTTTTATAATTTATACTCAGGTAAAGGAGAAAATCCCTAGAAATACTCATTTTTAGGAGGAGGTTTGCGAGACTTGATATTTTAGTGAAAGGGGTTCACAGGTTGTTAAAGTCTGGGAACCACTGGGTAAGAGGGAGAGTTGCCAACTTTCTACTCACACAAAACTGAACATCCTTGGCCTGCCCCCTACCCTGCTTTTCTCTGAGCCTCCTCTCTTCCCTGCTCACTCCATCCTCCTCTCCTGCTGTCACTTGCTCTCCTCACCCTCACTCACTTGCTCATTTTCACCAGGCTGGCTCGAAGGTTTGGGGTGCAGGAGGAGGCTGACAGCCAGTGCCCCACTGCCACCTCCCAGTGGGGGTGGGGAGAAGCCTGAGCTTGGGCTGTCAGCCCTGGTGGTAGTGGCGAATCTGGCAGTCAGCCCCAGGCAGGGGAGGGTTCAGCAATCCCCTTTATCTCTCTCCCCCACCTCCCAGGTGTGCGTGGTCCTTTTGCATTAGCCCCAGCTGCCAGCAGCTGCCAGCCAAAGCTAAAAAAAAAAAAAAAGCACACTCAGTTTGCATCTCCCTAAACACATTCCTGTGCCTCCCTTGGGAGGCATGCCCCATAGTTGAGAACCACCGCCTCTGGTCCTGGCTACTGTCAAAGACAGGTTACTGGAATAAGTGATTTATACCTGATTTGATCAGGTATGGCAACTTCTATGTTCTTCTGTGTTCCTAAATTCAAGGATATTCAGATACAAGGAACAAACAGGGGCCCATTATACACTCCTCAGCTGCAATGTTCTGATGCGAATCCAGTCCTTTTCAAAATTTCGGGAGGAAAATGGTGGTACAATTTCTGGTTTCCAGTTTGGGCTCACATCTAGTCACGGTGGATCTGGGACTGAAAACAAGTTCTTAGGTCTGATCTCCCATTACCTCCTTGCTCTGTGAGATGTATGCCACCCAAAAGCAAATTGGTCTGTTTTTCTACCATGTGACACAGTGCACAGCAAATTTCTTAACACCTTTAAGTCTCGTTACTACTTTCAAGGCTTCTCCCTCTCACTGAAATCTATGTTATAGATTTATGTTGCCCTAATTTTATTTCCAAGTTGAATTTCTTGTTTTCTCCCTGCATAGCTAAATTTTCTAGATTTGTTGCGTTTTTCCCTCTGTCCTGGCAGATGTTGGCCCTCCAATGTAAGTACCATCTGTAAATTTCATTAATATGCAATTTACCCCTCTGCCAGCCAAAACTTTGAAGATGTTTTAAAAGGTGGGATCAAAAACCAATCTCTGCTGTAATATTCTGTTTGTAACAAAATGATATACACATGAAAGTTATAAAAATATCCAGCTCTATAGGATAAATATAACTATATAATCCTTTAAGCACTTGTGTGATGTATTAGGTAATCATCTCACATCCCTGCTTTCTGAAAAGTCAAAGTCCCTTTTGAATGTAATAGGTTAAAAAATGTTGCACAGCAGACAATACAGACATGAATACCTTTGTAAATCTGACACTAAGTGCTTAAAGATGCAGATAGCTGACTAGTGGGATTTTTCTAAATTGCCTAAGCAGGTTAGGCACCTAACTCTCATTGGAAATCAGTTACTCATTTCTGTCCTAAAGAGGAAATGTTTAAACCTTTATGGGGCACATCTCCACTGCAAAACACAAAAGCCCCTGAAGCAGTGAATCTGAGAGACTGGGTCAATTAACTTGGGCTCACAGGTTCTCACTACGGGGCTAGCAAGTTGGAAATTCCTGCTTGGGCTGGAGGCCAGGCTCTGAGACCCATCGCCTTGGCTGGATGTCAGAGCCCAGACTTCAGCCCAAGTGGGAACGTTCACAGTGCTATTTTTAGTCCCAAAGCACAGCCCCATGAGCCCGAGTCAGTTGACACAGGCTCAGAGAATCGCACCCATTTCTTGTGTTTTGTTTTTTTGTTTTTTTCCCCCAATGTACACATACCCGTAAAGAGCTTGTAAACTGGGACCTCCCTAGATAATTGGCACCAATGGTACTTTACCATTGCCTCACTCATGCAAATCTTTCCAATCAAGTTAATGGGATTACGTTAGGTGAAAAAAATCACTCTTGTGCAAAGGGCCAGCATAAGGCCCATGTAGCACTTAACCCCTCCCAAAAAGCCTGTACACCCTAAAATGGTGGTGCCTAGGCCTTCTGAGGCACTAAAGGCTGCAGAGGCCTTGGGCTGACCCTCTGCACTGTGGTGATCTTCACCCTAAGTGCATAAGGTAAGCAAAATTTGTACCTATCCCTTTTTTGTATGTGATGTAGCCACTTTTTCACATGTAATATGACTGAAACTTATTTAGGCCAGTAGAACACCATAAAAAGGTGGTTGACCTGGTCGTGATGCAAACCAGTGACCAAAAGATGAAAGGCTCCATTGCACATCACTAGTTCCACTTTTTTGTGTGTATTTTACACACTCACACACACACACAAATATCACTACAGTCTTGTGGACAATGCAGGCTCGTAACTGTATTTACTAATTTACAGTCATCTAGGAATAATGCTATTTTAATCCTCTTTATAATTTTCACCAAGCAACAGTTCCCTATAGCAGTATTGTATAACCTTAAAACCATCAAAGACTCATACAAGAAAAACACTAATACTGTTTTGCCTTCTAAAAATACATAAATAAAAACACTAACAAGTAAAGAAAGCTTTAAACACTTTTCCTTAAAACGCCTTATCTTCAAGCAGTGGAATTAAATTTGTGCTTGAAGCACAATATTTCCATAGAGAATAACACTAGTAAATTTTCCCTCACTGTAAGCAGCAAAACAGTGATTACATGTTCAGCCCTGAACTAAAAACTTGCCCCTTTTAAAAGCTTGTTGTGTAGGGAATACGTTCTTGTTTTTTAAACAGCACCAGTTACAATTCTGTTAAAAGTGCTAAAAGCGCGCGCGCACACACTGAAGATATTTGTAAATGCAGTAAATTAAGGAGAAAAAAAGAGAAATGATTAACAATACAAAATTCTTATTTCTCTGTTAAGATAACAGTCATGTAACTTGCCTTACCAGTTATTTAAATGTGGCTCATGCATAGACACTGCTGAATCAGAACATGAAATGTACACTGCTTGCAGTGAGGCATTTACGTCTAAATATTGTCAGTCTCAGAGACATGATTGATAATCACCATTCATAACATGTAGCAAACAAAGAGTAAGCAAATACGAAGGTCAGAGGTCATCAGCAATCATACCACTACCATTCACAAAACAAACATGATTATCGTCGTGATCAAATGCACATGTTCATAAACTGGGAAGGGCTGTGAAGAATGTTTATCTAGCTGACGCTAGCGTATCATATATGTGACATCTTGGCTTTATTATCCTTAGCACTTCCTGGAATAAGGATTAGCAATTATAGAGACTGAATGAAACAATAAACAGGAGGACCACAGCAGCAGGACTCACTGTTTTTTAAAAAAATCTCATTTCTGAAGGAATAAAATCTAGCTCAATTGATGTACATGTTCACTAGATACTCAGACTGGCAGGAGGAAAAACTGCATTAAATAGTTTAGTGGAAGTATACTATCAATTGTGATGAGACAGAATTTTTTGGCAATTAATAGTGTAAAACAATTTTCTTCAAATATAAAAAAATGTTCTACTCTAATATAATATTATCCCCATGCTTCTAATTTTCTATAACTGAGAACATTTCAGTGCAATCAGATAATTTAGAGCAGACCAAGTTGGTCTGTATCTACAAATACACCTTTCATGCATGTGACATTATTTACAATAATGTAAGTTATACACACAAATACGCCTATACACATTATACACTCACACATACAGATATATGGTGTAGACTTATTTATGCCTATGTGCACGCAGATTAAATATAGATTTTGTACATTTACAGTTTTATGCCTTGTTCTTCCTCATTTGTTTTTCCTTATTTATTAATATGCCAATATTTTGTACTAAAATAAGTTTTTGAAGTATTTGCTTAAAAGAGGCCACAGAAAAAGACAAGCTGTTCAAAAAACCCATTATGGTAATAATTTCACTACATAATACTTAAAATCATAATGAAGCTGACAAGATGCTGACATGTTTTAAAACAGAACATTACAACCACATATACAACCCAGTAAATCTATACAAAGCAACTTGATTTGAATGGCATATTTCAGTTTTATATGGTTCATTCAGAGTACATACCAGACAATGCAGCAAGAATGTATAATTTGTTTCATCTAGTCATCCATTGTAACATCCTGTATAAAATGAATCTGTTATGACTACTTACAGATTTCTACATTTCTGCAGTTTGTAGATTCAAAATTGCACAAGTGGAGTTTAGCATAGAAGAAAAGGATCAGAAAACAATGTCTTTACCCAAGGAGTGGATCACTTTGCACTGATAGAAATTTAATGGTTCTTCAGGAAGCATAATGAACAACCTTATCTCAGGAGACCTCTGTTCTCTACACATATCAAGAGTGGTGACAGCTCATCCTTCCCAGAAACCAATATCAGGAAGAAAGTGAGCTGCCTAAGAGTGTTAAACCTACAGTATGTTGAATGCTTGCTGTCATCAGAGTCTAGTATTACTGTGCAACCACCCAAGCTACTCCTTACACAGCACTTCACACAAAGAGACTTTAATCATTCCACATATTTCCTAGCAACATACAGCAAGAATGTAATTGTTTAAGTTATGTGTGGTTTGCATTCACTAGTCTGGCAGACCTATGTTTAATGCTTCATACCACTATATCATAGAGATGAGTCTGGTCTTTTGTTGGCAGGTTCAGGACTGTTGCAAAGGCTACAAATTCAACTCCCTGGAACAGATGGGAAAACGCTGCATCACCCTGCTAGATTAGTAGTGTTACTGACAGGCTGCAAAGCAGTTTCAACAAGACATTGTCCACTAGAAGTTGGGTCTCTAGCACAGAGCCTTGAGTATAGTAAATACAAGGAGGAGGAGAAGAGAGGATATATTCAGGGTTTCAAAAATACATGAATGGCTTTCTCCAAAATAGATGCATGGAAGTAAAATAGCTTAATCAGCTGTTATAGAATACATGAAAAACAATCATATTTGCTACGGTGAGCAGAAAGCCAGCACAGTATTTTACCTGGATTCAATATAAAAATCCACATACTGGCATTGGTCACTAGACAATCATAAGTGACGCAAGTTAAAGCCTATGCCACAGAGAAAAAAACAGGAATAGAGTGAGGAGAAATTTTTGGACAAACTTTTTTTTGGGGGGAAGGGGTGTCGGGGGTTAAAAATGCAGATTCAGTGACACCACAACTTTTCACAAATTAAAACTATTAAAAATATCTTGAAATCAAAACATTTTTTCTTAAATTTACTGAATATTTTAACAAATTTTGGCTTTGAGTCAACACAAAATGCCCTCCCCTCCCATTTCTCAAAATTGTCAGTGAACTGAAAAGAAATCATTTCTTTGCATGGCTCTAGTAAGGAGTTCACAATCTGGCCCAATATGTATTGTCTAAAGACGTAATCTTGATTCTTTTGGAGTCAATATTAATACACTCAGACTTCAATGGAAATAGTACTGGGCTCTAAGTCTATGAACTGCAACATCTTAATGGCAAATTCTTTATATACTACTGAAGACATCAGGTTGCACCACCAGAATCACTATATCAAAAGTGTAATTCTCTACATGCAATGTGTGTGAATCGATTCACAAAGAGAAATATGCCCTCTAACATTTCAAAGTACCAGGTTAAATGAGTTGAAACAAATAAGAACAGCCCCTGGTGCTATTACCACATAACAGTAAAACTAGTAATAATAATGAAATGTTACCTTAATTTGTAAATTTCCTTATACATTAACTTTTGATCATACAGAGTCAATATGAAAACAAGGCCTGTAATTTACACACCTAATGCACAGAGATTCTTTATTCACATGCTTTCATCAAGAAAATATATTCAGCTGAAACAATATCAGTGCTTCCCAGCCAATCCAGACACTGCCTTTTACAGACTGGCTGACAACCATCTTCAAATCCCTTAGCATCTATGAAAATACTTCACTATGACATCAATGAAACACTGAAGGCAAAAGATTTAACTGATTATTTTTTGCCAGTTTCCTAGTTCAGCATGAAATGGTGACAGCTTTGACAGCATTTACCGTTATGTACATGTGCATTTATAAGCTTCATCCCTTATACTAATCTCCCTTCTCCTGCAGAGGGCGGTCTGCATGTTTCCTTTGCATGTTAATCACTTAAAATCCAGCTCAGGTCAGTAGCTATCAAAAGGTATTGCTACCTGTTGGCTGAATGGTGGCCTATGAAAAATTAAATGGTCTCAGACCTCTTCCTAGTGGATAAATGTACACTTCAAAACACCACCAGCATCAGAACTGGCACTAATTGGTAGGCCGTGTTTACATTACAAACGTATGTTGACTCAAATTACATTGGCATACAGCCGCTGCAGTTAGTACGTCACTTGTGTGCATGCATACTTGGCTCCCTGCGTTGGTGGTGCATGTACTCATCAGGAGTGCTAGTACTGACGCAGAGTGAGGTGCATTACAGGTAGGTGTCTTATTGTGCAAATTGCCACCATGCAGCACATTCTTTTGGGAAGTTTTGGCATCGCATCATCGGCTGAAACAAGTAGTGCAGGGGTGACTGGGAGCATGGGGTCAACGTCTCAGTTTGCAATGGTCTTCATCCTATAATGTTGTCTATATCTCCTAATTTTCAAGACTTTTTCTCTAAATCCCACAAACTCATGCTGTCCTCCTCACCATCCACCATCTCTGACAGAAGCATGGAGCCTGCACAGCTCTGCACTATTGTCATGAGCATTGTAAGCATACAGTGCACAATCCTGGAGTACTGGTACAGCCGCAAGAAGAACCCAATGAGTGGGAAACATGATGATTCCTTGGAGGATGGATTGCAGGGGGACATAGCGAGAACCAGTTCCAGGTTGTTGGTGGCATTCACACAGCAGCTGCAGACAGTGAAGAGCCACTTTTGGGACCAAGAAATAAGCATCAACTGGTGGGATTGCATCAGAATGCAGGTTTGTGATGCCAAGCAGTTGCTGCAGAACTTTTGGATGTGCAAGGCAACATTCCTGGATCTCTGTGCTGAGCTTGCTCCAGCACCGGGGCACCACAATTAAAGCCTCGCTGACAGTGGAGAAGCAAGTGATAATCACACTGTGGAAACTTGCAATGTCAGATCACTACCGGTCAGGAATTAATTTGGAGTCTGGAAATCCGCCACAGGGGCTGTTGTGATGCACAAGTATGGGACCATTAATCATTTCCTGCGCAGACTGTGCAATGTGCAGAACACAGTGAACAGATTTGCAGCAACAGAGTTCCTGAACTGCACTGGAGCAATAGAAGGCACATGTATCCCTATTTTGGCACCAGACCACCTTGCCACTGAGTACATCAATAGAAAGGGCTACTTTTCTATGGTTATGCAAACATTGGTGGATCACCGGGGACACTTCACCAACATCAGTGTTGGCTGGTCAAGGAAGATGCATGATGCACACATCTTTAAGAACAAAGGACTGCTCAGAAATCTGCAAGCAGGGACTCTCTTTCCCACCGGCAGATTACCACTGGGAATGTTGAAATGCCAATAGTGATCCTGGGGGACCCAGCCTACCACTTGCTTCCCTGGCTCATAAAACCATACACCAGCCACCTTGACAGCACCAAGGAATAATTTAACTACCAGCTCAGCAGCTGCAGAATGACATTTGAATGTGCTTTTGGTCATTTGAAGGGTCACTGGCATTATTAACTCACAAGACTGGATCTCAGTGAGAAGAGTATCCCAATGATTATAAGCTACCTGCTGTGTCCTGCATAATTTATGTGAACAAAGGGGAAAAGTTTCCTCTGGGGTGGAGGGCAGAGGTGGAGTGGCTGTCTGCTGAATCTGAACAGCCAGATACAAGGGCTAATAGCAGAGCTCAGTGTGGAGCTATACAGCTTAGGGAGGCTTTGAAAGACCATTTTAACAGTGAGCCAGAGTAGTGTGTGGTGTTGTAATGTGTTGTATCTGACCCTGCCTTTTCCATGTGTGGGGGGCCAGGTAGGAATTGTGTGGTGCTTCCTGTACATGTCAGAGTATAACATTGTCAATGCATCTATTAATTTTGTTTGTGAATGATCCTCTGACTTGTGACACACTACAGTAACAGGTAATTGGTTTCTTTCAGAACTGAGGAATACTTGGCAGCATATGTTGTGAACTAATAAAGATGAATTATGTTTCAAATAACAGAATTTTATTCTGTAACAAAATCAGCACGAAAAACCCATGCAATTTAAAAACAAACACATTAAAAGATTAATAAAACTTAATACATGAAGAGAACAGAACTTATGAAGGCGAAAGAGCATTCACGTCCATTTCAGCTACACATACACAACCGAGGTCTGCACAGTTCAGTGTATGTGAATCTGTGATTGCCTTTTCTGTCCCACAGCATTAAGTGGCAGGGGTAGAGCAGCAACCCCCAATGCCATGTGGAATGTTGAGGGGTGGTACAAGGGAAATTGAATTCTCAATGGGCTGCAGACGGTGGTGAGCCTAGGGATGTTGAACCTGCAGATCCACCAGAGTCTGCAGCAACTGGATTTGCAGCCTGAGAAGTCCCATTATGTCTTGGTGCATCTTCCTCTTCTTTTCCTTCTGGGACCATCTCCTCTCTACTCTTTTCTTCTTCAGGCTGTCTGAAATGTTCATCCTTCAGGCCCTATGCTCACAGTCCAATGCAGCACTGGCTTGCAGGATCTTATTCAGTATGTCATCCCAAGTCCTCTTCTTTCTCCTCCCTACCTGGGTCAGACAGTCTGTGGATGTGGAAGGGGCAACAGCAGCAGCTGAAGATAAAACACCATTGTCAGCGTGTTCTCTACAGAAAATGAAACGTAAGATGCTGAACTCACTCCCGTTGCTCCCCTAAAGTTTTAAGCACTGCATTCTCACTTCTGTTTGGGATTGTTTGTGCACAGCACCAGTTAGCGCACCAGCCATGGGGAGTATGGCCCACCAGTGGATTGGAGAATGGGGAGGGAATTGCTTGGTTGCATTATTCTAGAAGCGTTGGGCGGTGGCACTGAATACTGGCACCATTTTCCACAGGCAGTGTTGATTTTAGCTGATATCTCACTTCTGATGGTAACAAAGGCAGAGAGCACAGCTGTTGCTGGAGTCCTGAAGCCACCTGGGCCCATTTGCTGCTAACTTGGGTACAGCAGTGATGCCTGCTGAGTTATCGTTGAGGGGTATGGGAAAGTCTCCTACCACAGAGGAAGAATAAGGCAGCCCTCCCTAGAAACCTTCAGCAAAGGGCTGCAGAATACCTTCCAGCAAGTTTCCTCGAGGCCTCTCAGGAGGATTCAGGGGATATCCCTTTGTTCATAAACAAACTGCTCCATGTAGCCCCTGCTGCCTAACTCTAGAGGGGAATGAAAAGCAGGTAACAACTCTACCTCTTTTGGTTGTACCACTACCTTTTCTAGCACAAGTAAATCAAGGAAAAGACAAAAGATGTGAACTCCCATTCCTGTAATGAAAAATGTATCTACCCACTTACCCAAGATTCCTTCCCCAGCATTAGGCTCGCCTATTTTCTACTGGTGGGACTGGCCGGCTTGCAGTGGAGTCAAAAACAGATCTCAACTCACTGCGCAGATGCATGCCCAGTCACCTGTCCCCCATATTCCTCCTCCCCGTCCACCATCAACTCCTCCTTATTGTTCACAGCAAGGGCCTGTAACTTGGACTGCTTTGCGGTATCCATGGTGCTATGGGAGATGGTGGTGGGGTCTCCACTGAGGATGACATGCAGTTCTCTGTAAGCTGCAGACCTGCTGGTTTTAATACCAGATTTATTGTTGGCCTTCCTAGCCTTCTGGCATGCCTGCTGCAGTTCTTTGGCTTTCATGCTGCACTGCTGTTGGTCCCTGTCATATCCTTTCTCCTGAATCCCCTGAGCAATCTGCTCGTAGATGTTGACGTTTCTATGGCTGGTTCAGAGCTGTGGCTGCATAGCCTCTTTTCCCCACAGGCCCAGGAGAGCCAATCTCTCCTAACTATTGCAGGCAGGAGCGCATCTGGAGTGTGTAGCCGCCATGGTCAGCTGGACAGTTGCACTCAGCAATGGAGAGCGGCTAGGTGTGCTCACCATACCAGGCAATCAGGACAGGAAATTTCAAAAATTAATGGGGCTTTAAAAGGGAGGGAAGGCTTCTAGACTCTCTGACCCTGGGACAGTGGACAATATAGTGACTAGAGCAGTCAGTGTGGGGCAATGTGGGACACCTGCTAGAAGAAAGTTAGTGTCAATATAAGTGACCTAGTGTCTACACTGGCACTGTGTTGGTCTTAGTACATCAAACATGGCTCTATGCCATTCGAAGAGGTGGTATTACAATGTTGGGGTAATAGGGCACTTACAGAGGAGGGAGACCAGGGCCGGCTCTAGCCATTTCGCCACCCCAAGCACGGCGGCATGCCGCAGGGACACTCTGCCGCTCGCCGGTCCCGCGGCTCTGGTGGATCTCCCGCAGACGTGGCTGTGGAGGGTCCACTGGTCCCGCAGCTCCAGTGGACCTCCCGCGGGCGTGCCTGCAGATGTTCCACCGGAGCCGCGGGACCAGCGGACCCTCCGCAGGCCCGCCTGCGGGAGGTCCACCAGAGCCACCTGCTGCCCTCCTGGTGACCGGCAGCACCCCCCCCCCGCAGCATGCCACCCCAAGCACACACTTGGCATGCTGGGGCCTGGAGCCGGCCCTGAGGGAGACCAATTTAAATGTAGACACATGCACAACTAGGCTGACATAAGCTGCCTTGCATTGACCTAAATGTGTAGCGTAGACCAGGCCACAGTCTCAGCAGAGAGGCAAAGGACTGATTAGGATACGGAAACTACATGTGATCCCTCCAGGTCAGGGTTGAGGCACATTAGCATATCCCTGTGGGAAAGCTTTTATTGCCACTGGCTATGCTGCACATGTTCTGTTCATAAAGAGAGTCTACAGAGCTATCAGCTGGGCACCTTACATGAGCACTAACTTCTCTCAAAACATTCTTTTTAATTTAATTATTTTCATAAATAACTCTACCGTACTTTCCATTTACTCAATACCTTTCATCAGAGGATCTCACAGTGTTTAACACAGTTAGCTCTCAGAAGTCTCCTGTGAAACAGGTCAGGGAGAGGGAAAAATCAGTTCACCCACAATTTGTGCTCTCAGGAGCACAAAACAACATCTATTTAATAGAAAAAGTAACTTCAAATCTTAAAAAAGGTTAGTGAGAAAAATGTTAGGCTGGGATGTGGGCACCAAACTCTTTTTGGCACCTTTGAAAATTCCAGCCCAATTTACTAAAAGTTCTCATAATTCCAGCAGGTTTCTGTAGTGTACCTCTATGTTCCCATATGTACCCTAGATGAACTTTTCAGAGCTACTCCAGTTTCCAGAATGAAAGCAATACGCCCTCCATCAGATTTAGCATTTTTGTAGAATTTAAAGTTATTTGAAATAAAGAACACCAAATAAAGATTAAAATAAAAATATTAATAAAATAATCCAAAATTATACTTAACAATGTTTGAAATATTTGAAACCAACAAATGAATTGTAACTAGAAGGTTACAACTACTGGGAACATATTTAAACGACAGCGATCACCATTTAAAAGCCATCATTTACTGACATCAGTGATTCTACAGTTGCCTCCTCTTCTAAGTATAAGGGGATCCTGCAGTACAATAATCAGATGCCACTGTGTGGTTAACAGGGTAAATGTGATATGCATAGGGAAGTTACGGAGGAGCCGTGGAAAGGATTTCTGATTTCTCATATTAGAACATAAACATATTTAATATGAAGATGGGAATTTTGTAACTGGATTAGCAGTAAAGAAAGTAGCAGCAGGAATGGTGATAACCATGTTCAAAAATAAGCTGTTAGAACATTCAAACACAGCATGGTTTACATCAGTAGCAGGACCTAACAGATCTAGACCCTGCTTCCCTTTCATACAATGGCCGCTTTATACCCCACTATTAGAGGGTGTAAAGAGGCCTGATATAAATGAGAATCAGGCCCTTGGTGTCTTTACCTAAAATGTCAAAAGCTTCAAACCACCCCAAAAGGGGGTAATGTTTGAACATAAGTAAATGCATCCAGAAAGTAATTTAAAACGAGATCTTCACTAGGAATGTGAAAGAGAAAATACTTTAGTCTGTGGCTAGTTTGGCAAATGGACGATAAGAAATCCAAACCCTTTTAGGGGCTGAGCGAACACAACCACCACTATGGATCTTCAAGATCAACATACCAAGAAGCTAGTAAGATATTATGATCAGCTACCACTCATTACCATTGATTAATGGGACTTCCTCTCCCTTCACATCATCCACCATCATGCCTCCCAAACAATGCAGGCCAAATGATTCATGAGAACAGGAGGTTAGGATAGAGTTGACACAAGATAATAAGATCATGCAGTAAACAGAGATAATGCTGCCACCAATCCTTGTAATTGGAGCTTAAATATTGTGACAATGGAGACATTAACACTAGATTAGATATTCAGTGGGATGCGACCTGTCTTGAAGCAAGGAAATGCCAGTTTTCTGACCTGATTCAACATTCATTGAAGTCAGTGGAATGCCTCCCACTGATTACAGTGGGCTTTGGATCAATCCCAAGGAATGCATTATTATCCTGGCATCTTGGCATTTGTGCATTTAACTCCCATCAAGCAAGGATATTCATACATATAAATCCAATGCATCAAACAGGATATTATGCTCCTGACCCCACTGCACCCTACCCCCAGCCACAAATTAACTAGGAACAAATTCAGTCAAAAGAGACTTCATACACAAAAGCTAGAAAAATGGGTTTCTGCATGTGCAGAATTACTAAATTCAGTTTTCTCTCAGACTATCCTTCCTATTTTGTCACGGAACACATTTCTGCTGTTTGCTTTAACAACCTTACTTGTCAACTACAGGTTATTTTATGAATACATAGGTCTAGCTAGCCTCTCTGTGACTTATTCATCCTACCTGTCTGCAGTTTTACCTTCAGTACAGACTATTATATAGGCTTAAAATATACACTGACCATCTACATTGGTGTTTCATGAATTGTACAATAAAACTCAGCAGTTTACATGAAAAAGTATAATTTGTGGGGTTTTTTAATTAAATTGATCATTATACAATAATTACTATAAATTATATTAATGGAATCATAAATCTGTACATTCCAGAGATTTCCCCCATCCAAATGTTGGAATTTCATTTTTTATTTATTTATTTATTTATTACACAAACCAAACATTTCTAGGTTCAGACGCTCCCCAGGTTACGCAAACCCAACTTACAGAAATCCGAACTTATGGTAAAAGTTCCGTAAATTCCGTAACCTTTTTTTTGTGTGTGTGCGCGTAATTGTTGGAGATAAGTTGAATTTTATGTAAGTTGGGAACGTAAGCAAAGCGTTCCGTAAGAGAATGCTTGTGTAAGTCTCGTAGCATCTGTAATAACAGTACAATTGAGTTCCAGACTGATTCACTCTTCTGATCAAGATAAGAAAATCTAGCATATACAGGGTTGTGTAGACCTCTCCTCATGTTACTTGCATGTTGTGTGTTGTCATTTAATCTGTACTTTGACAATGGAAGATGCAAACTGAACAGAAAGACTGAACAGATGTATATTTTGGTCAACTATCTGTTGCTATAGCTCATCCACAGGAAGAGGCTGTTTGAGAAACACGGATGTACTCCAGCTGCACTATAAAATGTCAGGCAGGTTTTATAACCTAACACGTGCCAAAACAAAGGGAGATTAGGAGGCTGTAATAAAGATATTACTAAAGCCTCAGAAATTGTTTTCTGAATGGCTCCTACATTGACAACTAATGGGCAGTTTCTTTGATGGCTCTTTAATATTTGGGTCAAAAAAAGCCTCAATTGCTTTTATCATTACTGTTGACTATGTTTAACAGAGGTTTCCTGGACAACATAATAGCTGGCTTAATTTGTCTTTCTATCACCATGATGCCCACTAGCATTGTACTTAATAGTCTGCATTCTAAACTACTAACATGGGGTTGTACTAGGGACATGAAAACCTGAACTTGTCTTATAACCGCAACATCCAATTTAAAATCTAAAGCCATACAAAAAACGGATGCTCAAGAATTCTGGTATTTCAAGAATATGGCCAAATCTTCCAGTCTAGTACAGCACTAGATTGGAGGGGAAGACAGGCAAAAGCCACCTTTGTACACTCACAATCCTATGGCCTGGCCAGACCAACATCCCCCCAACCTTCGCCTGCGTAACTTACAGAACCCAGCTCCCCACATTCCAAGGGACGAGTTTGGCAGCCGGGAAACACTAGAGTATTGGGATAATCCAGTCAGGCTTCAGGTTCCCTTATCTATAGGAACTTTCCCAAGCCTGGACCCAGGCATGGATGGCATAGGAATTGCTAGACAGCAGGAATTCTCAGGGGGCTGGATCCACCGCATCTAGAGTGGGGTACAGGAGCTGGGCTTATAAATGAAAAATAACTTCAAGTCCTATAATATGACAGAATGGGCTAAACCCTTAATACATAGGGCAAAGTAAAGCACTTCATATACTGTGTTTCTTTTGATGATAATTTTAAATGACTACCTTAACAATAGTTGAAAACTGGCTACTCAGAATGTACAGACATTTTTAATTATAATTAAAGTAACTATGCAAATTAAAACATCTACAGGGTTTACAAAATATTGAACCATTGCTATAAATAGCATGTCATTGGACTGTCTTTGGGGTCCACCGTTTTGGAAAGGGATAAAAAAAATTGATCTGTATCAGAAGTTTCAAAATCTAATGTTAAATCTAGGCACACAGAATGGATAAACATGACTTCAGCACATCAAAATCTTCCAAAGAAAGGAAAGCACGCATGCAGTGAGAGGGAAGAAAAGATCAAGAAACACACAAAGATCTCCAACTAAATGATATATAAAAAGTCCATGACAATTATTCAAAAATTATTTATAGGAGAGGACCTCAACAAACCACAATGTCAAATTAACTCATCCTAGTCCAACTGAGCTGATTTAGAAACACCTTTTTATGCAACTGTCCTTTTAATTTCACTGAATATTATAATAAAGCCTATGTCTTATATAGAGATTGTCATTGGCAGATCTCAAAACACTTTACAAAGGATGTAAGCATCATTATCCCCATTTTATAGATGAGAAATTGAGGCACAGAGAAAAGTCATAACTTGTCCAAGATCACCTAATAGGCTAATGGGCTGAGCCAGGAATAAAACCCAAGTAATTTCAGCCTCTACCCAATCCTCTCTTCACTAATCTTATAAAATTCTGTTTTCAAGGACAGTGCAGTAGCATTTTCAGCTATGTTAGTACATGAGGCCCAATTCTGAGCTAGAGACTTCAACTGAGTTCTCAGAATTTGATTTAAAATGGTTAGTCAGCTCATCTACAACTTGGTGGCTTAAATTCCAAATTAACCTAGTCTATATAGGGTGACTAACAGAGTGTTCTGTTAGTTAGCATGCAGGTGGTACCAGTATCGAAGCAATACAAAACGTTAATAACGTCCCTTGCAAACAGATTGAAGGAACCAGAAGAAGGGTCTTCTTCAGAGTTCATGACTCCAAAAGGCAGAGAGAAATGTTTGTCATTAAGAGGGGAATAAAAAATAAATTGCTTTCATTATCTGAAAGTGAAAGAACGGGTGCTCTGAATCTTCACTTTGGAAGGGAATCTTATTTATGTGAGACGGACAAGGATTAGAAATGTTTGTCTGTTGTCTGTTGTATAGTTTTGGGAATTCCATGAAGGGCAAATGTAGATGTTGAAGCTGTGGCAGATTCCAGTGTAACTGCTTCAGGAAAGTTGATAACAGTGCATTATGACTATATAGTCACATTTTCCCATAGCAAACAAATAATTTCTGATCTTCTCCCATGGAATTGCAGGTTGTAAATGGGATACAAGTATTTTCCACTCTCTACTTCTTATCTGGGCAAGTTTCACACTTGTGCATTATTTCATCAATATTACTGTTTGTCTGTGGATAGATATGATTTCCCCAGGTCTCCTTTTTTCAGATAGTTACTACAAGGTGCCCTTTGTATATTCATTCCTACTTTTTCCTTCTCTTGTCACTACGTGAACTACTATTTTTGTATTGTTCGTGTGTCATGACTCTAGTCGAGCATCCCCGCTTGGCGACTGAGACTGCTCTGAGGGGATCCAGATGCTGGATCCCAGGAGTTTTAAGCCTCTGGAGTCTAAACAAAGTCCAGGTTCAGGTGCTATTTTGGGGCCTCTGGGTATACTCTCAGGGACAGACCCCCCCGTCTAGCATCCCCTCCTGAGAATGAGATCTCATAGTCCAACTGTCCAGCCCCTGGGACAGTACTGATCCCACCCCAAACCCAAGACTCCTCTATAGCTTAAACATACCCCTTCAGAACACCAGCAATGTGGACTATCTGTGTCCATAGGTTAACTCTTAAGGGAACATGGTAGGTGTAACACACAAGGTACACAGAGAGACTTCGTACAGAATTCTTAGCCACCAATTCTCTTTACTTAAGCATAAGAAATACACAGTTCTAGACAAAAAAAATAAACCCTTCAAGCATTTCCCTGCCTCCATTTCCTTACCACACAACTGCACTGTTTTGGCTGTCATAAGAGTCCTGGGAGGCCATCCAGAGTATTTCTGCTGCAGCACATAACTTGTCTTCTGCAACATGGAGCCTTCTTTCCCCTAAATGCCTTCTCAGACCTTGGCTGGTCTGTTCCCTTCACCTCTCCTGCCCAAAGCTTCCTGTGTAGCTCTGGGATGCTTCCCCTTTTCACCTGCACAGCCTCTGTGATTTTTAAAGTCTAGCACCAATACCTTGGTTTCTTTGTCCTGCTTCTGGTAATTTTTCACTCTCTCCTTTTCCTCCTTTCCTGCAGACAAGCAGGAGGAAATAGCTTCTCCCAGCTCGGCTAACCCATCGTCCCAAGATGCTTTGCCCTGAATAAGGAGTCATTGCATTCTAATGACCCACCATTCTGGAGGGACGTGCCTAAAGTCCAGTCAGAAATGGTTGATATACACAAGGAGGCATTACACGACACAATCATTTCACAACAACATGTGCCAGATGAGGAGCAAGGGGCAGAAACTTGACCACCAATGGCAGGTAACAAAGGCTGATTTAGACAGGATGAAACAATAAATTCCTCAAAGCCTATGCTGAGGTTGTATTACAGGCCAAGAGAACCTGATCAGCTTTCACTTAGGCTGCCAAATCCCAGCACAGGGAGTTATCCAGGGTGGCAAACTGCTTCATCAATCCTGAATGACTACAACCTGCATCGGAGCCAAGCAGCAATCGCTGTGAAGAACTATCATACTCCATTGCTGAAAAGATCATGCACATTTGGAAAGTCTTCTCACACAGAAAGGATCCACTACGCTTATATCCACCAACCAACAGCCCACCAGCATTCCCAGAGTTCAGTATCTTTAGTCATCAAGAAGATCTGGACACCCTAAAGGAGTTCTGATCCAAAACTTGTGAATCAGAACCATGCTCTTCCTGACTTGTGGAAGAGAATTATAAACAACTAGTGCCACTCCTGACTGAAATAGCCAATGTATCATTCAGAGAAGGACTCATAGACTCATAGGTCAGAAGGGACCAATATGATCATCTAGTCTGACCTCCTGCACAAGGCAGGCCACAAAACCCTGCCCATACACATTTATAACAACCCCGAACCCATGACTGAGTTATTGAAATCCTCAAAATTGAGATTTGAAGACCTCAAGCTGCAGGGAATCCACCAGCAA
>NC_133769.1:75185128-75284503 GCF_003597395.2 Chelonoidis abingdonii | reverse complement strand
AAAGCGAAGCATCCTTCTCCCTTGCCTCCCGGAAATCCTCCGCCTGATGCACGATCCTAACCGCCATCTTTGCTTTTAACCAGCCCAGCCGAGCACATTGACACCATAAACATTGGCGGCTCATAGTCATAATCCTGCTTATCAACGCACTACCTGTGGCACCACAGGTCCTTCTCCTCCTCACCATGCAGCTGCGAACCAGTCGTTTATCCGCAACTGATTGCTACCCACTAACGTATATCAACACTTCTTATAGTATTAATACCATTTCTTAACGTGCATGACCTTTCACACGGCACGACTTTTCACCTAATCAAATTTCATCTATGGGACACTACAATTAACTATGGTAGCCACCCAGTGTACAAGTGGGTCCAGATCTCCTGATAGCTATCCCCGGTCCTCTCCGTGTAGCATACCCCCGCTTCTGTCATCACGCAAACTTATTAACCACATTCCCGCTCTTTGTGCCAAGGTCGAGTAATCAAATAGGTTTAAATAAGATCGGTCCCAAAACCGATCCTTGAGCGACTCCGCTAGTAACCTCCTCCAA
Source organism: Chelonoidis abingdonii (assembly GCF_003597395.2). NCBI lineage: Eukaryota > Metazoa > Chordata > Testudines > Testudinidae > Chelonoidis > Chelonoidis abingdonii. The sequence goes on along the minus strand of NC_133769.1, from coordinate 75,283,950 downwards.
GCCTGACAGTTTAACCCTTCAGTACGACCCGCTGCGAGTCTCCCCTTTAACCAGTTCCTTACCCACCTTAAACAACATTTGCACATTCATCCCCAGCTTTCCAATTTATACTAACCAGTTCCCCATGCGACACGTCGATCAAACGCTGCTTACTGAAAATCGATGGAAATTCAGATACTACCGCATTCCTTTGTCTAAAGTAATCGCACCTTCTTCCAAGAGGAGAATCAGGTTGCGTGGACACACGATCTAAACCTCTTAGTAACTGCTCGCAGTACGATTACGTCTGATTCTCCACAAATTACCGATAATGATCCACCGCAGGTTATTCCTCATAAGTCTACACTCTTTGTCTGAAGGAACCTAACGTTATTTCTCTATCGCTCCTCACTCAACTCAGGCTCGTCTAATATCTCCTTATACGGTTCTCCCTTAAACATTTTTTCGCAAGACCTAGCGCCACAACAGATTACGAACGTCTGCTCACTGTAGTCAGAGACATGCCAGAGCTTATACGAAAAACCTATTAATTTACAGGAGTGAGACATAGTATTCCTTATAGTTGATACACAATACACTTAGAGAGTAATCTAAGAAAGCAATCACCCGCAGGTCGTAAGAGCACACTCGCGCGAGTGCGTGTACCGATTGCTTAAGCAAACATTGCGTCACTTACTAAGCAGATCGCTAGACCAAGCTCGCAAACATATCTCACGGTAGCCTGCTCTCCTTTAATATCCTCGGCTCGGTATGCATTGTAGAACGTCGACGCGATCCGATTTATGCTTATCAACCATTAAGGAACAATCGGCGTGCAAGCTATGAGGCCTCTCCTTACCAATTTCATGCCTGCACGCATTTGTGTACAGTAAGGCGTCATCTGAGCACACACTCACCGTGATGGACCATGCGAAGGTAACGCATGTCTTAAGTTAACAATTGCGGCAAAGATTCGCGATACAGACAGTGTCCTCGTAATAGTATGCTACCAGATCTACTCAGTGACTATAAGTGACACTGCGGATTAAACGAGCGGCGAGGAATCAGCTATTACGTAGATGTATATGCGCAGTACACCTAGGTTCAGATCCGATAACTCACCGTTCCTACCACTCAGTTATGCAGCCACCTACTGTCTGCTTTCTTTTTTTCTCTATATTTTGTGGTGTAGACCTTCATTGGTCTTGATTCCCTCGCAGGTCCAGTATACGTGGTTTTACCCTCCCACTTTATCCTACGTCTGAGACTCACTAAGGTCACACTGTCCCTGCTCGCCTTCTGCCACTCCCCTGTAGCATTTTCTGCTTTTCCTTCCCCTCTCTGATTGCTTGCTCTCCAGCTGGCCTACACCACTCCCGCCCATGGTTTTTTTTCCCCTTAATCTTGGGATGCAGGCTCCGACAGTTGTCGACAGCTCGACTATAAAGATATTCCAGGCCTTCCTCCGCAGTCTTAATTCAGAGAGTCACTCCGTACCGAATCACCACGTAGAATGTTTTTCCTAACTAATTTTCTTAAACTCTGTTAAAATTAGGCAACCTCGAGATCGAAAACCACTAATCCAGATCTACGTGTTGTTTATCCTTCCATCTAATTTGAATCTGACATCAGCTCATGACACTCGGAACGCAACGTTGTCCCCTACCACTATTTCTCTACGAGGTCCTCACTAGCTCCACAAACCAAATCTAAAATGGCATCCCATTCGGTATGTACTTCAACACTTGATCGAAGAAATCCATCAGCTATCACATCCAGAAAAAATCTTGAACCCCTAGTTATTCTTGAAGCACTCGTCCTCTCATCTATACCGGGAAGTAGAAGTCCTCCCATAATCACAACACAATTTCCCTTTGTGCGTTTACTCATTCAAAAGACATTAAAAGAGGTCCTCTACCATATCCAAATCAGATCCACGCGGTCCTGTAGCACACCCCAGGGACCTATCTCAGGGGAACCTCACGTAGCTTTTTTACCCAGCGTGAATTTTTACCCGACAGACTCCGTCTACCTATTCCATCACTTCTATTTCCATTACAGTTTACCATCATTGATGGACACAGGCTACTCCCACCTTTGCCTGTTCTTCCTGTCTTTCTAAACAAGCACATAGCCTCAAATACCTACCGTATCAGTCACGGAGTACTATTCCACAGGTTTTCTGTGGTATCCCTAATAATACCGGTTTTAACTTCTGCACAGTAGCTCCAGTTCCTCACTCGATTATGTTCCCTAAGCTTCCTCGCATTCATGTACGTTACAGACATTTTAAATTTTTGAGTTTGTCATTCGTTGACATTCTGTTCCCCCGTCGTTAGCACCAGACCTGTCATCCTACCAGCATCAACCCGTGTAGGCTAGTCTTCAAACTCCCGCTTTTCACCTCCTCGAGTTGTCCATTCTTTACTGGTCACAAAGGGTATTCCCCGTCTCACTCTCGGTTACTTCCTCCTCCATAGTAAATTCCGGCGTGGAGATTCCTGAATCTACTCCCAACGCATCTCCCGCAATCCTAGTTTAATAGACCGCTCTATCTTCAATGAGGTCGGCGAGCCTCCATTCCTAGAGTCTATTTCCCTGCCTTGATTAGATGAGAGTCCAGTCCCGAGCGAACATGTCGTCTGTCCTAAACGCTGCTCCCAATGACGTACATCCCCAAAGCCCTCCTTATAGCACCACTGGCCTGAGCGATCTGTTAATCATCAATAATCTTGTCGCCTTCGTCGGCCCACCCTATGGAAACCGGCAGAATCCCCACTGAAGATCACCTGAGCCTCGATTTCCTTGAGCGCTCCCCAGACCTGACTAGTCCCCCCTTGATTACAGTACAGCGAGTGACAGCCGTATCATTCGTTCCCCAACATGAAGACAAATCCAATGGATTCTTTCCCGCTCCCCGCCTAGGATCCTTTTCAGCCTTAGATATACATCCTCGTACTTAGCCCCCGGCAGACAGCACGCCCTTCTGTGCTCTCGATCAGGTCTAGTTACGGGCCTGTCTATTCTTCTCAGTAAAGAGTCTCCAATCACGTAGACTTGCCTTTTCCTGGCGACAGTGTGATTCTCCGGTCTATCCCCCGCACCAGCTGGCCGCAAGCCCTCTCGTTTCGTCTTCGCCCTCGCAATCCTCCTAGGGCTCATACTGGGTGTCGCCTCCATTGACTCCTCCCCTCCTTCTGCAGGACTAGCCACTCGCCTCTTTTTCCTCGCCCTCTCTCCTTCAGCGAGCACCTGCTGTGCTCCATCTTCCATTAACATATTAGTCTGATTACCTCTGAAGAAACCCAACCTGATTCTTTAGTCCTAGCCAACTACAACCCGGGGTCAGACCTCCCACTTCTGAGCAAGCTAAGAGAGAAGCTAACAAAAGACCAACTACATGATCATCTTATTGAAACAAACATCCTAGACTTGACCCAATCTGGATTTTGGCCAGGACACTGAATTGAAACTACTTTAGCAGCGTTAATGGATTATCTCCTCCTCCCCCAAGTCAACATAGCCATCAACCAGCTGATTTATAGATGAAAAATGTCCATGGAACTAAACAGCCCTGCCCTACTGCTCCTTTTTAAAATATTTAGTTGTAATTAATTACTTTAGTCGGACTGGAGAGAGCACAAAGGGAAGAAGAATCCTTCTTCTCGATGCCAGAAAGTCATAAAAAGAGTCTTCCCCCTTTGGTTTGCAGGTTACAGGCTTCATGTTTCCACTCCCTTGGGTCACAAAAGATCTATTAACAGCACTTTTCTTCCCCTTTGTCATGATACTGTTCTCCTGGGAAATTAATTAAAAATCCACCATTTTCCACTCCCAGAGGCAATGAATTTCAATCTGTTTAGTTCCCCTAACACCTTAAAAGGAGGAGATTTTCAAGGAAAAGTCAGACATGTCACAGCACCCCAGAAATTCAGATTTTGAAGATGATATTATAGTTTCATGTATGTTATTGTTACCAGTGGAGCAGCAAGCAGCACTGTACAGGATAAGCTATTTTTGGCAAAAACAATTCAAAAGGAAAACAAAGCAGCAGATAGTAATCTGTGTTGCCCCTAGATGTTTGCAGAATTATTGCTGTCAATAAAGCTGTGTTTTGTCAGGGCAAAGTTGCATCTCTTCATAGTGTACATTCACTTAGCAAGCACAGACTCATTTTTCAGAGGCAGTCTGTGACAGCTACCTGGGGAATCAAGCAATGCCTACTACATGATCAAGTTAATAGTAATTGTAATCAAATAGTAATCATATAAGCTGGTGTATACACTGTCTCTTTGGAGATAGCGAACTTGGTAATTTCTGCAAGTGTCCAGTGACAAGGGCTGGATACTCCAAAGGAATGCTCTTCCAGTGAGCTTGGTAACTAGGGTACACCAAGTGTAACATGCAAGGCAAAGCAAGAGCTGGCAGAGTCCTGAGACGTTTGTCTGGGGTGGCTAACAGACTGGGGTAATAGGGAGCCATCACCCAGTTTAGCTCCAGCAAATCTCTCTTCTGCTAAGGCAGAGGAGTAACAAGTTCTGGGCACCCCAAGAAAACACACAGACTAACAAGCTAGACAAATTCAAAATGAAAATAAGGCATGAATTTTAATCACCCAAACAATTTACCAAAGATTGTGCTGAATTCTTCATCATTGACAATTTTTAAGTCAAAATTGGAATTTTTTTCTAAAAACTGTGCACTAGGAATTATTTCGGGGAAAGTCTATGTTATACAAGTCACACTAGATAATCACAGTGGTCCCTTCTAGCCTTGGAACCTGGAAGGTCAGTGAAGATTATTAATTTTTTGGCCACTCCAGGTCAATGGGGGTGGCGCAAAGTGGCGCAGGCCAAGGCATGTGCTGGCCACCGCTTCCTGCCACCCCCATTGGTATGCAGTCGCAAACCGCAGCCAGTGAGAGCCACAATCAGCCGAACCTGTGGATGCGGCAGATAAACAAACTGGCCCAGTCCGCCACGGTGCTTACCCTGGCAGGCCGCATCCCAACGGTTGCCAATCCCTGAACTAGTCCATCCCTCCAACCCATGCCGAGGCAGGATTACATATACCTATACCATCCCTGACAGGTGTTTGTCTATCCTGTTCTTAAATATCTCTATGACCCTATGACAGGGATTCCACACCCTCCCTAGATAACCTATTCCAGTGATTAACTGTTCTTATAGTTATAAAGTGTTTCCTATTCTAATCTTAATCTCTCTTGCTGCAAACCAGACTGATTATTCCTTTTCTTACCCTGGATGGACATGGAGAACAATTGATCACCATCTTCTTTATTTAACAACCTTTTACATATTTGAAGATCATCATGCCTTCTCTTTTCTAGACTAAATATGCCCAATTCTTTCATCATTTTCCTCACAGGTCATGTTTTCTAACTCTTTTTATCATTTACTCTCCTCTGGACTCACTCCAATTTGTAAAAGTGTGATATCCAAAACTGGACACAATACTCCAGCAGAGGCCTCCCAATGACAAGTAAAGCAGAACAACTACCTCCTGTGTCTCGCATATAACACTTATATTAACATCTCAGAATATTTGACTTTTTCACAACAGCACCACATTGTTGAATCACGCAATTTGTGATCCACTGTATTCCCTACATCCTTTTCTGCAATATTACTGCCTAGTCATTTATTCCCCATTTCTTTTTGTGCATTTGATTTTTCCTAAGTACAGCACTTTACACTTCTCTTTAATGAATTTCATCATGTTGATTTCAGACCAAATTCTCCAATGTATCATTTTGAGTTCTAAACCTGTCCTCCAAAGTGCTAGCACCTCCTCCCAGCTTGGTGTCAGTTGTAGATTTTATAAGCATACTCTCCACTCCATCATCCAAGTTGTTAAGGAAAAATTTTGGCTAGTACTGGACTCAGGACAGACCTCTATGGGATCTCACTACATACATCTGTGACAGGCACAGCAATTTCCCACAATATTCTTGAGAGTCCTTATTGTATTAAGTTTATATATTACTGTGGGCCAGGATTGTCTATAACTTCTTTATGGGTGAGATACAAAATATTGCAACCCCAGCCACTATCTTTGGGGTACATTACTTTAAATGACTTGCTTATGTATGATTGCATTCTACTGACTGTGGGAGGACTGCCACACCTACACCAGGAACTAAAAATAATGGTACCAGCTACTGGGGCAGCTCGCATATGCTAGTTCAAACAGGATTCCCCAGAGATCAACAGACAAAGAAAGGACTTTGGGATAAATAGCTTGAGTTTAAACTGATTCAGTCCTTCTTTCTGATCCAGCAAACAGACAGGACTGTCTGACCAAGGAGGTGGGAGGCAATTCTTAGGGAAGGGTTGGAAGGATTGAAACTGGCCAGAGTCCAAGACTGGAGTTGGGGGTAATCTCTGGTAAGCTTTTTAGCATGTGTGGGTTATTTTATTGTTGTAATATATCTTATCTGCAATGCTTTCACCTTAAGAATAAATGAACTTGCTTAGAAAGAGCAGTGTGGTAACTTTTATCTGCTAGTGATTAAAGGTGCCATAACCTTTGAAGAGAAAGTAAAGCACAGACACTAGCCTGTTTAGGCAGTCTGGCTTGTTGAGGATATCACAGTGTAGGCAGGAAACTGTGCAGCCTAGAAAAAACTACACACAGAAGGGAGAGAGAGATTGATCTCCATGCAAGAGAGGTGATGGTTCAGGAGCCAGAAGTTTAGAGTGGGTGCCCTTGATGGATCATGAAGGGAGAAATACACATACAGTTGTCCTGAAGTGTGACAAATATCTTTCCAGTATGTTTGTGAACTATTGATGACTACTGTTTGAGAACACATTTTCAACCAGATATGCCTCTGGTCACAATTAACCTTTTCAATGAACATCCTAATAGCTCACTATACAACTAATATGTATCAGACAAACATACAGATGCCTTTACACATTGGGCACTGACAAGTCAAAGCACAGAGCTTTGTGCCAGTTCTCTGCACAGAGTTGAAACCAAGTTTTTAAACAGTGATCTCAACCAGACAGACAAGCGAGGACAACCTGCACCTGCTGCAACAGTGACTATGGTTTGTTTAATGGAACTTTTATTCATAGGCACATATAGCCTCAGATTTGTTCTGTAACTAACATTTTCCAAGCAGTTTACTATATTAGCATATGTCTATATTAGCTATAGACTCTGCCAATCATATTATTCATGCACTATACTTCTATAAATGCTTTTTCTTACCCTTTAACAAACTAGCCATGAACAGTGATTGCTCTGTTAATGTATATCATGTCATTAAAGTCACTACATGTTTTTTTACCAATACAGAGAGAAATTACAGTTGGCTCCTGAATAGTCATTTTAGGATGAGCTCTTGTTATTGCTTATGCAGCATGTACAGCAACACTACCAAGAAATGCAGTTATATCAGCTAGAAATATGAGCATCGGCACTCAACAATACAGACATTCATTTCCCCTTCCACTCCGTCTACTCATAACATCCCAACATCTGTCAGTTGCCATAAAAAGGGTTACTTGTACCCATGGCACTATCAAAAAGTGTCAGCCTCCAGGAAAGACAAAAGGAAGCTGGCAGTGTTTTCACTGGCACTATGGTACCTGTTAGGCTGTTAATTTTGAAAAGACAAAGCTATTAGCATGTTTAATGTACAGAAGGAAAAGAGATTTCTATCAAGAGATTCTGGAAGCAGCTCCAGATATGCAGGCATTATAAAGACATTCTTCCAGATGTCAAATAGTTTCAAGAAACAAGAGATGCCCGTAATCAAATGCACATGTTATAAATGACAAATCTATATGGAGCACATGTGGGGGTAAGAGGTAAATTAGCATTTGCAATATCCAGGCATTTTATTATTTAATTATGTAATGAGAAGAAGAACAATACACTTCTTCTGACTATGGCTCAGTCGATTGACAAATCCATTAATCACCCAACGTAGGCATTTCTTTACCCAGCAACAACAATATTATATTTAAATGTGTACTGCCCTGGTAATGATTTTTGTATGAGGCTGTACATTATCGTTCCTGCATTTTTTGAGAGATCATGGAAATTTATATTATAGAGAGTTAAACAACACTATATGTGACTAACAATGTTGGCTGCCACCCGAACACCCTCTTGTGGCTGGAGGTCACTCGGCAGCAGCGAGCCCCTGTTTTCCGGTCAGGGTCCTTTGAACTACCCTTGAACTATGAGTTCTTAAACAATCCTCACGAGGTGCCCCATTTATTTAGCTTATTGGGAATGCACTGGGCCTCTAGGCCCCCTCCCTCAGTTCATGTCTCTTTCTCTCAGTAGACCAAAATAACAGTCTTTCAAAAAGAAAAACTCACCATCTTCATCCCACTTTCAGTTGGGTGCAGCCCCCAGCTCTCTGAGGGTCTGTCTGCTTCCCAATCTATCTACTTCCCTTCCTGGAGTTTATCCTTCCCCACAGGCCTTTTCAGTCTCTCCCCTGTTTCTTGGGCAGGGAATCTGCCAGGGCTCCCAGGCTGGACAGCTTTTCTCACTCTCTCCTGCTTCTTGTGCTTTTTACCTGCTAACTTAGGGTTCTTCAGAATCCTTCCTGCTCGCTGCAGAGTGTCTATAGACATAGCTGCAGTTTCCTGGGCCTCCCTCCTGTACTGCAACTCCTGTGCTTTTTATGCTGGTATTACCTGATTCAGCTGAGGCTTGGCCCATCCTGTAATCAGGGCTAGGTTAGCCCCAGGTTCTGCAGCCCATGGGGCAAGCCATTCTGTTACACTGACCAATTATAGAATCATACCTCCTCCTCCCTGAGGGTCTATCTGCTTCCCAGTACCTCCTGCCTGGAGTTTATCCTCCTCTGCAGGCTGTACCAGGTAGCCATACGTTGCATGTAAAATGATTGGATACAGAGAAGGAATTTTGCAAATTTGGCACAGATGCAAGAATAACTTTGCAAACACAGCAAGACATGTATACAGGTCAATATTTAAAGGGGAAGCGTTCACCAAGGGCTGACCCACAGTGTTATCTGAGATTATGAGATATTCTAACTCATACATACTCAGATGCTCATTGATGGGTACAATAAAATACACAGGTTAAACACACCAAGAAATCTGAGATACTGCAATATTTGAGGTTAATTAAATGATCTCAGTATCTCAGACACAGATGTGTGGTACAATACTTTCAAAAGGTTGGGGCCTTTGTAAATGCTCCAATTATTGTACATGAGCTCAAAGATTTTGAGAACTATAGACCAGTCCATGCCAGAAAGTTACAAAATCTATTATATTATTCAGTCCACAATTTTGTATTGAGCTTGGTCATAATCAAAGAACTACTGTACAATCTTAGAACAAAGAATTTTAAATACAATCTTGATAACACATCTGAGGAAGGATCATAGAAACAAGATGCAACATGAAAGGCAAGAATAAACACAAGGGCTGAAATTTCCAATAAAGTCCATATGAATTTTGCTATTAACTGCAGTAGGGCGAGGATTTCACCTAAGGACTGAAGTCCAAGTATAAACGGACAAGTATTGCATCCACTCAAGAAAGAGTGTCTAAGAGCCAGAAATGCAACAAAAAAAAAGGTTCATATATAATATTCCCCTACAGAAATGGCAGCGAATGATGTTATTTATGTTTCTATCCCAATCTTTCTATATTGCTGCAAGAATTTTTCTTTACAGAAAGCATTAAATAGTGTTCTTATCCAGTCAGAGAGTAAAACCAACTCTATGGAAAATGTCTACCAAGAATATAGAGTGTTTGAGCATACCTCTAATCAGAAAAACAAACACCACCTATTTGCTGCTCGCCATAATTGTGAGAGTACAAACATTGTTATCATCAGCAGTATCCTATCTCCAAGACAAGCTGCTGCAGAGTCAGACTATATTTACTGTACTGGAGGAGCGGGCCAGCTCTAGGCACCAGCGCTCCAAGCATGTGCTTGAGGCGGCACTTTCCAAGGGGGAGGCACTCCGGCTCCTTTTCTTGGCTTGGGGCGCAAAAAACTGGGAGGCAGCCCTGAGCAGAGGTGAGCTGTGGCAGTGGGGGGCGCAGGGAGGGCCGCAGAAAGTAACTCGGGGGGGCAGAGAAACCGCTCCATCCCCCCCCAACTCACCTCCGCTCCACTGCTGCCAGCTCCCCCGAGCACACTGCCGCTCCACTTCTCCTCCTTCCCTCCCAGGCTTGCCACACGAATCAGCTGTTTTGTGGCAAGCCTGGGGTGGGGGGAGAAGCGGAGCGGTGGCGGCGCACTCAGGGGAGCTGGTGGAGCGGAGGTAAGCTGTGGCGGTGGAGGGTGCAGGGAGGGCCAAAGGAAGTAACCCTGAGGGGGGCAGAGGAACTGCTCCCTGCCCCCGCTCACCTCTGCCTCCTCCCCCAAGCGCGCTGCTGCTCTGCTTCTCCCCCCTCCCTCCCAGGCAATCCCTGGGATGGAGGGGTAGGAGGTGAAATGCAGCATGCCCGGGGGAGGAGGTGGCGCCAAGGATTTGGGGAAGGGGTTGGAATGGGGCGGGGAAGAGGTGGAGTTGGGGCGGGGTCAGGGGGGCGTGGGAAATTTTTTTTGCTTGGGGTGGCAAAAAACTTGGAGTCAGCCCTGTGAAGGAGTGGAAATGAATGCAGGAAATACACAGTGACAAGCTGGTGATGATCACTGAGCTCCGCATAAAGAGTTGTAATGGAAGAGTCCCTGATAGGTAAACTCAAGTTTCTTCTTACAGTGGCAGAAGAACCAAAGCATACAGGAGAGATTTCCAGACACTGCAGTGGCAGATGTCAGCATATTTTGCTATCAGAGTAGATGTGGTGGGAGTGGGGCAAGAGTCTGAACTGTCTGATACACAAATTAAAGGAGTAGAGTGAGATGGTCAAGACAGCAGTGAACTAGGGGAGATGTGGAGCAAGGGGAGGGGTATATCACTTTAAAACTACTGCTTCAGCTCTACACAAAGGATTCTTGACATGTAGGAAGGGCGTTTCACTGAGCTTTCCTTGACAGGGTGGATGTTGGCTAAATTACAAAGCCAAACAATAGGTACGGTGGGGGTAAAAAAGGATATTTTCCTCTACCAGTAAATTGGGTTTCTGCACTAACGCATTCAATAATCCAGAACAATGGGTTTCTGACTGCTGTACAAACTTACTAAGCAGAATGACCAATTGTCCTCAAGTGGAGAACATGAAGAAATCCTAGTAGCTAGGTACTGAAGCAGCAAGAGTTTTGTAAATCCCAGGGACAGGTCTAATATTGACCTACATTCTAGAGGAGCTTGAAGAGCTCAGCCAGGAGTAGATTTCATGCAAGAGAAGGACTAACAGGTTAGTGGGTATAGCGAGGCACCCTGGCTCCCAGCTGTGCCTGAGAGGGCCAAGCCATTGCAGCTGCCAAAGTGGGTGGAGCCACCGCCACCAGTTCCCGCCCCCCCGGAAGTCAAGGGGCGGGACAGGAAGTATAAAAGCCCAGACCCGGCGCTCACTTGGAGGCCGGTTGCTGAAAAGAACAGATGCGGGTGGACGAGCCCCCGCCCAGCCTGAGCTTCCCCGTGCCCAGTATCCTGAGGAGCTGCCTGAGCTTCCCCATGCCCGGTATCCTGAGGAGCTGCCTGAGCTTCCCTGTGCCCAGTATCCTGAGGAACCCATGGTCTGGGACCCACCGGAAGATGCCGGTGAGACACAGGTACCCGGAGAGGGGGAGGTCAGAAGTGGACCGGGGTAGCCGACCCTGGTTTGGCTCCCGGAGAGCCTGAACCAATGTCAGTGTGTTGCGGCCAGGATCCCCACTGACAGCAGCGGGTCTTTGCCGCTGTTAGGGTCCCGGGCTGGAATGCAGTGGAGTGGGAGGGCCTGCGATCCCCCTGCCACCCTTCCAAGGGTGGCAGACTCCCGCTCCCGGTGGCCTGAGGAGGCCTGTCTACTGATAGAATATTTGTTTGCTCAACCTCTGCTGAAGGGCCTGAGCTCTGAACTGTTTATTGCCCTACCCTGACCCAGGGCCTGGGCTTATAGACTGTTGGTTTGCTCAACTCCTGATGAACGGTCTGACCCCCGACCTATTGGTCGTCTGTAGCAAGGCGCCCTGACTCCGAACTGCGCCTGAGAGGGCCGAGCCCCAACACCGGATGTCTACAGTGGGCCTTGTAGCTATTGTATCATGGATGTCTGCCTAGACTATACTGCTCCTTGGCTGCTGTTACTTTATGCTCTTATAGTGCTAAGAGTGGTAATTAAATTATTCTTTGAGGATTTAAGTGGGGCTTATGGGCTTTTGCAGGACTTCTGATCAGGGAATGAATTTCACATTAAATGTCTTGTGTAAAAATAAGTATGGCAATAAGCATTTACTGCCTTTAAGATTTATTTTCTGTTTCCATTAAAAAATGCTGCCAAACAACCTGGTGGAAACCTATTTAAATATATATATTACTAAGTTAGATCCAAGATTTTTAAGATCACAATTCAAAGTTAACGTGTGTGTGTGTGTGTGTGTGTGTGTGTGTGTACACACATAACTTAGATCCTTCCAATCTATTGAAAATGGAGGACTGATTCTTAAGCAAAGGATGCTTTAAATAGGATGCAACAAAAGCAGGTGAAAGTGGAAGGGGAAGACTGAAGGAGGGCATTGTATGTGTATGTCCCAAAATATATTCTTATTGATTTATAATTATTCAGCATATTAGAAAATTCAGTAAGATACCTTTGAAACATAGGCTATATTAGGGGTCTTAGTTAGGAATTCTCAAAAGGAACCATGTTAATTACTGCTAACACAGATCAACATTTTCTGAGTAGAGTCTGAAGAACCCTCACTCTCCTTTTACTTCATAGGCAAAATGGTTGAAATAAGAAGTTTACTCTAAAATGCATTAATATTGACCTTCATTTAAATAGTAAGAATTTCATGAAAAATTTAGCATCCATTATTGGGTTGTGCCAAGATGTAAATTAATCGTTTATCATTTAAGCGACAAGTGAAATCTCTGCAATAAAAGTAAATTGAACTTTAGAATAAAATAATGGGCTAACTTAGAATTGTCATCTTAAAAATCTTGGATCTAACTTAGTAGCTTGCAGTTAGTCATCTAAAAGGTAGTAACTGTAATTTATGTTTTGCCACTGCTTTGTTTGTTAGTTAGTTTTGTTTCTGTGCTTTCTGTATAGATTTCCTTTGCTTAGTGTTATTTTACAATACATCCCTTTATGTGTGATAAGGTTTATTTTGGAGTTGACTATATATATGTTAAAGGAGCCAAGGGTTTGTTTATTTCTAAAGAAAAATAGCTGTACTAGCCATAACTTACTTTGAAATATTAAGAATCATTGTATGAACTTCACCACATTATGCAATGGTAGTGAAAAATAAAGTAAAACAAATGCTATAAAAACAAAATGCCCTTGTGAAAATCAAAAGCTGAGAGGAGATATTTTATTTCTCCATTTGTCACACACACACACAAACACGGAAAGCATGTAGACCATTTGTGCTCTTTTTTTCCCTTAGAGCATGCAAAATATTGTGTTTGACTGAGATAATATAGTCTCTTTTTAAACAGTTAATTGAATACTAGATAACACTTTGTCTATGATACAATTCATAACACAATGAAAAAGGTCATAAGCACACTTATGGATTCAACAGACTCTATGATTAAAGGAAATTTTTGCATTTCCATGAGATAGCAGCAGAAGTAAATATTTTCCCTCATATAGTTTAGTCAAGAGAAGTCATTCTCCCACCACTGTACAATTCCAAGACAAACAACTTTGTCTGTCGGTGGTTCAGAACTTTAATAGGTACCAATAACTTGAAGAATAAAATCTATGAAAAATGAATACGCTTTACAAAACCAAAGGTGGGAAAGCTAGGAAATCTTTGCTTATAGTAAAAGAAAATATTGGAGACTATGGAAATGAGGAGCTAAGAACTTCCAAAGAACCTGATCCAGGAGCTTGTATCCCCATCACCCTCCACCTAAAACATGGTACAGAATCACGTTTATTAGTGATAGTTACATACGTAACAGAGTAACATTTGCACCTCTCACAATCAAGTGCCACAATGCCTGCAAGAGTCCACTGACTGCAGCTGCCTCCTCTGCCCACTACAATCAAGCTTCAAAAAGTAGTTCAGTGAGGCCTCCTTCTCCAAGATTTCTTTTTGGAGGGGCACAATAACTCAGTCTCAAATCCCAAGTAAAAGAGAAAAATAAACCATCAGTTTAAGACATGATCATTTATTAAAAAGTCTACTCTAAGAGAAAGAGAACATCCATAGAGGGAAAGTTGTAGCCTCTGATATGGGTAACCATCCTGCACAGACTTCCACAACAGCGACACGTGCACATCCAAAGGCAGAACGTGTGCGCCTCTTTAATAGAATACAGTAGGTGGGATTACAAAGTTGTCAGCACGGATTCAATCAGCAGAGTAGCACTCCCAACTCAAATGTCTAGCAGATGGCTGGAAGTGAAACATATATGTATGCGTTCATTCACTACTCCATTATTCATTCTAAAATCCCTCTTGACTAAACTGTAGTTTTGTGTAAATTGCAGTGATAATTGTAGGTAAATGAACAAAAATTAAAACTCAATGCAAATGAACCTCATCCATAAAATATGATTAATGTTAGAGCAAATTAATTTTATTTTTCATGTTAAATGCAATGGATCTACTACTGTGTGGAAATATGAACAGACATATATACAGATTAAGATAAAAAACTCACCAATTCTATTAACATAAAAGCTCAGTGAGGTGGCTCAACACACAAGGCGGCCCAGCATTTGCCGACTACTCCTCTCAAAGACAGCCCTCCCATTCCTGGTGTTATAATTAGGCTGTGCTTGTTTAGTGAGGAAGGTTTATTACTGTGCCAGTTGCTCGCTTTACTCTTCTAAGTGGTTACTGGAAGAAAGGAAGGTGGGGGGTAATGAGTATAAGCGAAATAAGCTGAGCAACTGGTCTTTTTCGGACTTCAGGACTGTCATAATGACACTACACAACACTAAGTCTATGATGCTTGAAACCAATGGGACTTCTTAGTTCCTTAAAATTAAGCATACAAGTGCTTTGCTGGACCAGGGCCAAAGTTGGTATATATACCCCCATCAGAATGTACTGAGTTAAATGAGCTGGAGAAGAAATTCTGACACTATGTCCTTCCTGTTCCACCATAGGAAAGTTGCTGTAGCGAGAGTAGCAGAAATTGTTACTAGACAGTTTCAGGAAAAGATGAGGGATTCAACAAATTAGTCCTGAGCCTGCTCTCTCAGACTAGTTTTCACTGGTGTAACTCTATTGACTGTAGTGGAGTTGTACTTGAATTACACAGAGGTGAGCTCAAAATCAGCCCCGTTTTGTTCTTTTTAAATAAATGCCAGCACAATTTAATAAAACACCCACCAAGGTAATAAAACAGGTATCTGTTTTTTCAAGCAATAACTGGATAAAATACTGCTATTGGAAAAAAAATTGATAATAAAAAAGTAAACTCATCTGGGAATTACATTTCTTAGGCCACTATTTTACAGCTAAACCCTTAAAACAAGCCATTATATATTCACATACTTGGGGAAAATCAGACTAATAAAACCTGGAATTGGAAGAAGCCCACAGATATTCAATCATTCATCTCCCTGCCAATGCAGGACTGTTTCCTATGGCGCATTTTGTAGTGTCTTAATCTATTATCAAGCAAAAGATTAAACAAGATCCTGGCACGCGTCAAATATCAGGCTAGGCAAAAATAAAATTAGACAGCATTGCTAACAAGCTTCAGTGCCAGGCAGAGCCCACTGCTGCATATCTAATCCCCATCATTTTAGCAGGCAAAAAATGTAGGTCATAATTGTTATTTCAGGTAACTTTGTCCTTGAGCTAATTCATTAAATTGCCCCCGTTGTATTAATTTAGATGAAAGAAAGGGGCCCAAAGAGTAAAAGGTGTTAACGTGACCCTGAAATTGTCCAACGTTGTGCAGTGTTTAAACAAGATTTGGGGTTTGGTATACAGAGGACCTCAGCCTGCTTCATACCATAGTGAACACACCATTAATCTTTTGAACATTGTATTAAAGATATAGAAAAAGGGAAAACAGTTAAAACATTTGAAACACACAGCATTAAGGAAGGCTTTCATTTTAATAATATCCCATGTTCCCTTTTCCTCTAGCTAGAGAGTGTTTTTAAAGGAAAAACAATCCCTCATTTGACCCAGTCTTTTAGATGGTAATAAAGGTGGTAACAACTGTGCTTTTGAGGAAAAGAGACATTAGGTGAGTTGGGCTGCAGCTGTTGTTGCTAAAACTCCAATCCCATTTCCCAAAAGACAAAAGCAAGACCAGCACACACAAAAGCAAAATGAAAAGAACAGCTAAGATTAGAAAATGCAGATTCTAGCTCTGGTGTTGACTCTCACTTGCAACTCCCTACTGGAAAAAGCACAGGCACAGCACATGGTAGTATCAGCCATCCTGAGACCCGGCAAACTTGTACCAGCATCCCCCTGTTTAGGGCATTGCTTTTAGCTGCCTTTCTGGTCACAGGCTTACAGTGCTGTTAAAAAATATACAGTCTTGGCTGGTTCAGCCGAACTCTTATTGGACAGCAAGAAAAAGAAAAGAGGTAGGAAAAAAAATAAGGAAGGAAAGGACACTGTCTCCCTCTTCCTGCACTCTGCTTCCCCCAATCCCTAAACTAGATAATGTTTTAGCTTTAGCCAGCACCATTCGAGGTGGCAGTGTCACCTGGGTCCCTTTTTTTTCATGTCACAAATGGAAAAAGTAAAAAGGACGGGTCAAAATGATCTCTCTTCTACCTGTGCAAATCACGAGTAACTTCCATAAAGTCAATAGAATAACATTGGTGTAAGAAGAGAGAAGGTGCAGAATCATGCTGCCCTGTTTGTCAAGTGTAACTTACCTTTTTTCGCAATACCAGCAGAACAGCCTGGTACTGCAAGTTCATTTAAATTACTGTCAATTGTATAGGGCAGTGTAGGTAGTAATGGAAACGACACAAGCTAGACTTCACCTTAATGTGGCACAAAAGAAATATTCAGACAAGCCCAAGGTCTAGTGACATTGAAAAGCAACTCTTCCTGCTGTGAATCCTCCCAACAGATCTACATGTAAAAGTACCCAAGTGAAATACTTAAAAGGTTCCTGTCACTGAAGCATCTGAGCGCCTCATAATCTTTAATGAATTTATCCTCATGGGTAAAGCAGTATCCCTGTTTCACAAATAGGGAACTGAGGCACAGAGAAATGACCTGACTTTCCCAGGGTCACACAGAGCAGTGAACTATTTCCACAGCCTAGACCTAACACCCCCACCAATGGACCATCCTTCCTCTTATTGAAATTCAATGGGATTTAGTTTTCTAAATCATTCAGGTGTTTTTGAAAAATTTATCCTACAGCTTTTTAGATTCCAGACTGATTGAAATTTTGGATGGACTAAGGGCTTTGCATTTTATTGGCCATAGCTGGCATTTGACTTGGTTAATGGTTTACATGTTGTGTTTTTCTAAATCCCAATAAAAACCTAAGGACCAGGTTTTCAAAGCTCATCACCCAATAGCTCCTATATGGTATCTACATCAATGATAGGGTTTTCAAGAGTGCCCAGCACTAAGAGCTCCCACTGGTGTAAGCTCCTCTTGCATTTGTACAAAACACTGGGAAGGAATAAAAATGAACTCAGTCACTCTGGAGTAATTCAAGAGCAATTCAATTGAAATCAATATTATTGTTGACAGGAGATGCTGGAAACTTTTGAAAACTTGTTCCTAAAACATTAGCATACTTTGTGTTGTTTTTAAATGCAATACAATCGTAAATTTTTATTAATACACTAGAGGAAGCAAAGATGTGATTCTCATCATGTATAATTTTACTGACTTTCTAGAACAGGAGCAATGATAGTAAAGATTGTGTGGGATGATGCCCTCCTCTCATTTATGCAACTCACACCACAGACCACTCTCATACCCCGACAACTTCCCCCACGACACTGTCCAGAAATTCTAATCCTTCTGGTGGAAATTGGGATTCTCCCCTTCATTCCTCACCCCCATTTCTCACCACCCCAACTTCTAGCCCCAAGAAAGCACCTGGTATAACACTTGCTTATTTCTGTATTATTCTCATTCACTATTTATACTGCAGTAGTGTAGCAAAATCCTAGCCAGAAGTAGGGCTCCATTGTGCAAGGTGCTGTACAACACATTCAAAAACACAGCCTCTGTAATAAAGTCTCAGAAAGCAGATTTTAGTAAAGAGTCATTGTGAAATTCACGGCAGTGCAGAGGGGCTTACCAAAGATCTATTCACCACTAAGTGCTACTTAAGCCCTGAATTCACACCACAGAAGATCTTCTGGCAGTGGAACCAGTGTGAGTCTGCACTGAAAGAAGAGGTAGGATTTCCACTGAATTAAACAATGACAGCAAGGAGTCTTGTTCTGTGGGTGCTCCCTGGTGGGTAGTATAAAGGATTCAGGGGTGATTCAGGGAACTTACTGTTGTGCAGGTCCTCCAATCCTCTTTGCCACTCTGGGGTATGTAAAGGGCATGGAGCGCTACTCTTAAGCAGCAGTCCTACTTAGAGGGCCATGTAGGCATTAAGAGAGGGGCACACGTTTTTCATGACTACAATCTCTGAGCACTCACTTCCAGCAAAGAGAAACCGATTCTCCACAACTCCCCAGAGACAAGCACTGTGTCAGCTGTAAAAATCATTCCCCCTAACTCCCAGATAAGCCTCTTAATTGCATCTGTTTTTCCATCCTGTTAGCAGGGCTTGGAATCTTGAATAAAGCAACTGAGTAAATTCTGCTGACTGGTTATGGCAAATAAAGCTTACTAACTTCACTACGATACAAGAAAGGTGGGCATGACCATCTGGTCAGAGGTAGGGAGATCCAGCCAGAAATGCCGTGTGTGGTGAGAAGCTTTATTTTTTATTTGTGTTACTTATAAAGCCGAATAACAGAAAGGGCTTATGTAAATTTATTTGGAGCAGGTTTGGAACACCTGCTCACATGGCCCCATACCTTACCCAGGTAGGAGTCTGAAAATCCTAGATCCAGTCCTGTCTACTCACTCAGAAAAAGAAACGAATATCTTTCAAAATAGCATATAGTCAAAGAAGTTACAAGGAAAACCATTCCAAAACAAAGCAGCAGGAATGTGAGCGTAGCAATCAGTGCTTTTCAAAAACCCACTTAGAGGACTATTTCTGACCATGTCCCAAAAAGTCAGTTATCTGTGAAGGAGGAGGAAGAAAACCACTTTTACAGCCAAAATGCTGTGGTGCTGCATTTATCCAAATACTGCAATACTGGTGAAAATTCTAACACGTCACAACCGATAGTCTAGCAAGACTAAGGTTGAAATTACTGAACATCACATGTCACAAAGATTCTTCCTCCTTAGGAGCCCAATCAGGTTAAAGCACTCAGGTGGTTCTGAACTTTAAGTAATGGCGATTCACTTACACTTGATCTTAGAAATCCTTCATACAAAATTTAAAACAAGTCAGTATGCCTTTCAGGACAATAAAACAGTATTTACAAGGTTACTATTATAACTGGGTGTGTGGCTGGTGCTTGTGCTAAGCTACTATGTTACTGTTTCCCAAATCTTTTCCAAATGCAGCTCACTTCTGTCAGACTTAATTAGATAAATAATCAGCCAAATAACAAGCACCAGAGAGAGAGAAAACAGGGGAAATATAAATGCAGTCCTTCACGAGCCTCTTACATACCTTAATCTTAAAAGTTAAAATCATAAGCTTGACAAATTGCCAAATAAATCACATTTCTATGTACATGCAAAGCTTAGACTCTCCAAACCACGGGATTTATTTTCCTTTCATTTCCTCCTCTGTTAAGCTCATTGTTTTATCTCATACTGTTACAAACCTGAAAATGTACATCAGCAGTGTGACATTACCCAGGGTACAATCTGAACTGTTCAACAGCCATGTCCCCTCAGTTCTCCAAGATGGGGTGCCTTTTATACTACTTTGCTGTGAAAGCAACTACCCCTGGCCAGCTCACACACAACCTCTACCATACAAATTACTCCTGGCTGAGTCATGAGTGATCTAGACAGCCACCCAAGAATGATTGCAGAACGACAAGCAAATTCCTAGTCCCAGACTTGTCCCTTGAAATGTGCATCTTCTACTGCCCAGCCCTTTCCTTCTGGACAATACAAGCTCATAGAAAGGCTGTCATTTTATTAATAAAAAATGATCTGCGCAAATCCTGTTATCTCAAACGAAGTTTCCCAAACACTTCAGTCCAAACACACACTGGTTTAGATAAAATCTAACAAGTTTATTAACTACAGAAAGATAGATTTTAAGTGATTACAGGTAATGAGACATAAAAGTCAGAATTAGTTACAAAGAAATAAAAGGTAAAACACAAACTAATATCTTACTTAACAAACTAAATGAATTCAAAGCAAAAAGGTTTCTCTCACCACATGCTTACAGCAGTCTGGCTGGATTTCTTCAGCCAGGACCACTCCTGCAGTTCAGTGATGCATCCTTTGTCTTTCAAGTGTTGTTGATGCCATGAATAAAGTTTGCTCCCTTTACTTATATCATTTCTCTTCTTTGAGAATCATCTCCTGCTGGGGTTCAGGCAACAGCAAGTCTATGGGCGGGGGAGGGAACTTCCAGATTTTTCTTTGCTAACATGTAAATTTCTTGCTCACACCCTTTTTCCTGACAAAGGTTGCTTAACCGGGTGATAGTCCATTTGATTTTGTTGATACCTGACTGAGACGTCAGTTTGCCTTTTGTTTCTGAGAAACTGTTTTGTGCCTACTTTTCTAAACTTGGAATATGTCTTATACAGTAGAATTTCATAACTTTACATACAATGTTGCCACACAAATTTTACCAGGACAATAAAGTTCTGCAAATTATGAGTTTTCAAATGATATCTCTCAAGGCATACTTTGTACTAAATGTATCATCATCTCATATAAAGGGTGAACACAGGGAAACAGATGGTCACAGTGAGTTATATTTTTCAATTAATCAACTCTACAGAGAAAAGAATGGGATCAAAAAGCTACAGCTTGCATGCTGAGAAATATCCAGTATCCACTTGTCAAAACTTTTAAAAAGTCTGTAATCTAAAGAGCACTGTCACTCTCTGTTATCTCAGTATATCTAGGACAGATCTGTGAAACATATAGGGCTAGAAAGTCATCTTTATTTTTATTTCATTATTTTATTGTAAATTTGTCATCCAATGTGACTAACATTGCTGAGAATTGCCATTAAAACAATTTCCATCACTCTAGTCACTTCATATTAACAGGACAAGTGACTTATCCTGCAAAACCATTTGGAGAAACTTAGTATTCAAGTTTCAACATTAGTTTATTTCCAAAATTATTTTAGTTAGTTAGTTATGGACCAGGAACTCTTCAACCAAGAGCTAAGACCTCAGAATTACCTCCACCATGGTTTTGACATGGAACCCATACTAGTAACCAAAATATTATCTAGTCAATATTTTTATGCAGTCCTGGAGCAGGGACAGATTTAAGAAAGAGGGCATGGTCAGCAAACATGGAGATTGGGGATCAATGGTCATTTCAAGGTTTTTAAAGATAAAAAACCCCATAAAACAAAAATCAAAGGCCTAAACAAAAGTGGGATCTCATCCCAATTGTATTGGCTTGCATATTTCCAATTACTGGAACCTCACACCACAGCAACATTTTTCCTTGGCAAATTATGATGCTGTCCAGCTCCAACCTTGCTATCTTGTCTCTCTCAATTGCAAGGAGAACAAGGTCACTCAGACATGTCTGCGATAGTGTTGAACCAGGTTGTTTTTGACATGTCTTAATGTGCTTTTTCTGCATTCAGCACTAGCCACTCCAATTGATATGGTGAGAAAAAAGTCGACATAACATTTCCATTTCTAGTCAAACATCAAGAGAACTTGGCACACTGAAATTCAAAAAACATCTGGACTCCAAATGACAAAATAAACAGTTATGTCCTTTGTAAAATACAATCTTCTGAACCAAGCCTAAAGAAAAAATGTGAGTATTTTTCATGAGTTAAAAAACATCCTTCTTTTACTCTTCTAAAGTTATACTCTGAAGTTGCCTGGGATTAAGGAAACCAAATAGACTAGTTGCCTCTTGAAATCCCTCACATCAAGATTTTAGTTCCCTGATCACATTATCTAAGACCTTGAAATATTTACTTGGATGGTGATCCTTTGCTTCTAACACAGAATCATATGCAAATTCACCATCCATGCAGTGTACACATTTCTTTCTGTTGGTTGCATAGTCTGAATTTTCAAAAACTATTGCTGCCTACCTGTTCTGATATTGTTACAATTTCCTCAAACTTTTCTTCAGATCTGAGTTTGCTGAGCTCATTTACTGTGCTCTCAAATGTCTGGAGAACTTGGAACAGGTCAAGGACTGAAGGATTCCAGAACTGGCAGCCATGATCACTAAGATCCTATGCCACCATAACAAATTCAGATAGAACATCCAAGCTATCAAAGACAGGTTGTTTTTCTTGTTATAAATCCTCACTATTCCTGCATTCATCATCAAGTTATTCTTCCCTTTGCAGTACTGTACTCTCTCAAGCAAAAGTTTTAAGATAAAGATTATTTTTAGACAATCTTTTTTTGTTTGTTTTTTTGCATGCATGCATGGTTAGAGTTTGTGTAATATTTAGGTATTTCCCACAAAGTTGTGAAGAAAACCTTCAGGTCTGGATTAGCCTGAGTGTCCCACTGCAAGAGGAGGCTAAAGAAACAAACTACATTTCCCAATGGCAGTCCCTTCAGCACTGGAGTATGCCTAGTGGCTGTGACCCCTGCAGGATGGGATAGGAAACTTCAGCTACCACCAGCATGATCAAATGCTGGGCATCCTTAAATACTGTCGGATTTTGCAAAAGCATTGCAAAACAGATGGTGGTGGGTCCCCTGGAACCCTTATTAAAATGGGGTCTGATGGCCTGGGGCACTGTTAGATTCATGGAACTGCATCAGCCCTGAGGCAGTGAGGGGGCCCGTTGCCATGATGATTGGCTCAGCTACTTTTCAGGGTGAGTCTGGCAGATGGCAGTGGTAGATGACTAACTGGTGCAGCTGCTCAGGGACCCCATGCACTTGGAGGGCCCCTGCAGACTCAGAGTTGTTTGGCTGTGCAACATATGCCCGGCTAGTGGTTGCCAACTTTGGTTGGTTGAATTCCCGGAAGTTTCATCACATGACATAATCTTTAATTAAAGATTAATCTTTAATTCCTGGAGACACCAGGACAACCCTATGCCCAGTGCAGGCTGCTGCCATCATTCATGGCCTGCTGAAACCTCTAGGAAGGGCAATGAACCGATCCACACTGCCCGCATTTGGATTTGTCCAGTGAGCGAGCCTCTAAAATGGTGGCTCTGCCATGAGTTCTAACTAGTGGGACCACCAATGGCAGAGCCTCCATTTTGGTTGGAGGCCCCTCCTTCTTTCCCATTGCCCGGCAAATTCAGATGCAGGGAGCCAGGAACCAGTGCGCAGCTCTCTGCAGAGGCTTTGACTCTAGCTCTGGTGACAGCAACAGGGATGGCTTATGGCTCAGGTTCCCCTGGCAGCAATTCCGCTTTGGTGGGAGCAGGGGTCACGGCTCTAGCAGTAGCAGCACTGGTGCAGCAAGGCCGGTCCAGGGGAAGCAGAGCAGGGGTGCAGAGGCGGAGACAAGTGGGGGTGGGGCAAGGGAAGTGAGAGTTTATTTGAATGTGAGGCCATGTGGGGGCCCACAATAAAAACCTGCACCAGAGACCATCTTTTTGTTCCTTGGGCACTGGCAAACAGGACAAGGAGACAGGGGGCCCAGTCATAATTTGCTGACCTTGCTGATTATTAGATCTGCCATTGTCCCTGAGCATGCACTGCTGTAAGTCTAATAATTAGCACAAGCAGTTTAATATATTTCTTTTTGTAATGTAGACTATTGTCCTTTGGGTGCTAAATAAAGTTAATTAGAATCAGTGAAAGGAACATATTCAAAGACTTAAGTGTTGCTTTATTGGCAACATATTGGCTGGCACCTTGGCCAAGCCATGATCTAGCCCCTAAATGTCTCAAGATTCATCCTGAACAGTCCAAAGCAGCAGTAAACCAGCAGTGGGTCAGTAAAAGGAAAGCAAGGATGTTCAATTAAAAATGGCAACCTAGCATCTCTGGTATGGAACTGCAGCGACGTTAAACATCCTCGCTGAGCCCTGCGTGTCAGACAAACTAAATAATCCACCCATAAACACAGAAATCAGAATGGAGGGGCTGCCAATGACATTGCCTTCATTACTGAGGCAGCTTATCACAAGCTACAAACTTGACAGCTTTCAGTGGTGAAAGGTGCATCAGCTTTCACTGGTAATATCAGAAGCATCAGTGTCTCATTACTACCAATTGGCATCATTTTATAGGACAGTACTGCTAAGGAGGCAAGGGTAGAAAGCAAAAGAAATACTCCACTGCATTATAGCTTCTATAGATGCTATATCTGTTGCATATCCTAGACTTACACAATATTATTTCTTGCCATAAATCCAACCTCCCACATCAAAAAGATCCACTTCCTAACCCTTCACCCAGTAACATCCACCCCTTTTTCTATGACTAACCATTCATGTATAAAAGAAAATGAGTTTCTTGAAAATATAAACTATTCGATTAATGGCACACGCATCAATCATGGGTCTACATTGTAAAGAGCTAGTTCTTAAGTATATAAGTAGGTCATAAAATTTAACTAACCTCCTACTCTGCCTAAAAATGCTGCAATGAGTTACAAGGCAAGGCAGCGATTACTCAAAGTATGAGCCTGAGAAAGCAGAAGAAAGTGGCTCCCCTCTCTCATTGAATAGCAAAAATTGTTTTATTGATGGGAAACTGGCTGCCATTCTTCTTTTTCTTGCAACTTCATGGGGAAATTATAAAGGCAACTGATGGGATTGCTAGCGTTCTCAAAACTCTCCATGTGATACCTCTATCATTCGCAGCAGGAAGCAACTATAAACTAGGACACAGTTGTATAAGATCATGAAACTTTTAGCATATATGTTTCAAGGCAAATTCTACCAGATTTGTATAAATGCATTATAAAATACAGTCTCAAGAGCACAAAATGCTTCTTTCATAGTGCTTTACCATAAGATTTTAAATTAAAACAAATGGTAAACACACAATAGGTTTTCAATCCAGCCTTTTAAGGTCTTGCTTTGTAGCCTTTGATATTGCAGTTCTAATGATTACACTGTATATAAGAGAATTGTAGCATAACTGCTGTAGATACACATTAACACATATTGTCCTATCTTTTACCAATCTGCCTTGTGAGTGATAAGATTGAGAGAATCACAAAGCTTAGTGTCTCTAGCACTATGTCAGGAGTAGGATAACATTTTTATATGATCAGAGACACACCACGTTATTCTATATGCTTTCACGCACACACCACTCCATTAGTTAGTCTATTAAATTATAAGTCATTTTACTTTAAATACAGGTTTGATTGTGAAGTTACGAAGAGTCCTGGGGAAGAGGCCCATGTACACTGCCCACAAGCTGACCACAGACTGAATTGTGACTCAGTCATGACTCAGTCCGTAGTTTCCTGCACGCTCCAGGGGAAAGTAATCTGCAACAGCCTTTTACCTAGTGTAGATTTAGAGGGTGCAAGAAGGGGAAGTGAAGCCTCTGCCCACAAGCATGGCAGCTCCCCACAGAGACTACTCTCCCTACTATGCTGTGATCCACAATATGGGCAACCCATGCAGGGCACGAAGAAATCACCTTATCAGTACATTCCCTGATTTGCTGCATGGGCACATAGAGCACAGTCTTGCCCTATTTCTGCAGGGGGACTATTCCCCTCTATATCTACTAAACAATTATACAAAATAAACAAAACCTCACACAGTTGGATTGTTCCATCAGAAGAAAATAGAGCAGCTGCTTCACCAAACCATGAGAAAGTACCATATTTCTGAGACCTCTTTGAAACACCATCCTCCTGTAGCCATTCAGGAGAGATTCAAAACTAGGGAAAATCCTGGATTAGAATGGGGCAGTGAAGACATAGGTGAAGATTTTTAATAAATTAACAATCAGCTATTATCCTTAAATCTCCAAAACTTTACAAACACTGGACCCCCCGGCAGTCGGTACCACTCAGGCTATTTGTTTAATAAAGACCAATGGCTGTTTCTCAAAGATAAATATATTAGCATGAGGTTCTGCCTGGTCTTCCGCCATATGCTATATAATAGCAGCTGTCAGGTCCTAACCTTTGGCAGCCATGTTAAAAGAAAGATGATTTTTCCATAAACAGACATGGAAGGTCACGAAAGGTATATGAACCCAAGAAATGGCTTTAATATTAAAAATTGTTATTGAGCACAGTCAGTGCATTTTATATTAGGTCTGATAGGCAAATGCTCCTCTCTCTGTCTCCACTATCCCTCTTCATTTTAAAGGGTTGAGGCAGCAAAAGAAGAAAAGAATCATTATTGAACTATGTTTGAGAAAAACAAAACAAGATTAGAGGTGATGTTTGCACTAAGAGGCGTTCCTCAAGCTATGGGGGAAAAAGCCCTCCTACTTCTATGCTTCTATTTTTTCCCACAGCCCTGGAAGACCTCCTGGCCAAACGTCAATTCTAATCTTAGCTTTCATTTCTAGATGCGGTTTATTAACCTCCTGTTTGTTTTTTTTCAGCTGACAACACAGTTTCTCTTTTAAGCTTTTGGTTACAATTTTTACTCTAATGTTCAACACTCACTTTAGATACTGCTCTCTGATCTCTGCTGCCCTTCCATCACATTCTCTAAGCACTCGCCCAAGGGACATTTTCCATTTTTCCCATAGCTCAAGAAAATGTGTGTGGGTACCTTATTATATATTCCACTCTTCTCATAACTCAGTGGAGTCACTACAGTGCTCAGATTAGCACATTGTATCTAATTTGCTCTGATGAGATCATAGAAGATCCCTGCCTGACTATGACATACTGGTGATGCTAACATAACAAAATGGCTGCCTTTAATTCAGGGCACTAGAATACTGTGTGCTAGTACTTGCACGGTAATTCGTGGCCCAAATCTCAAAGGAAATATATCAAATATTTCTTCTTAAAGACAAAGAAATTTTTTCTTATTATTTTAAGGAACCTTAATGGTTCTAAGCAATAATAAAGGAGCTCACATTTCTCTCCTGGTGATGTTCAATAACAAACTCATCTAAATTAGAGAACATGTAAATAGTGAACTGTGAAATATTGCACAAGCCTAACTATAAAGATTTATGCAGATGGAACTGTGTCAGCTTTTGTTTAGAACTGTTGTATTGATTAATGACACACAAAGTAGTAGTAGTGTCAAAGTAGAAAAAAATTGCAATCGGATTTTATTGTAAATGTACTTGGTGAGATATCCTCATCCCTCCCTCCTCCCCCATGGCCTCTTCACGCAGCGGCAAAGGGATGGGGGCAGCTTAAAAAGGGCACTACACCTGAATTGCAGCTGTGGGAGGATTCCCTCAGCGCAAGCACTATGGAGGACCTCCATGAGGCTGCCTCCCAAGGACCCTCTCACAAGCTGCAGTGGAGGGTGGCCTGCTGTTTATTAGGGTGGCAGGAACAGGGCTGCAGGACACACTGCTGCAGAGATTCCAGGCACTGCTGCAGCCTATAGGGTAGACCAAGGATGTTACTGTAACTTGGATGGGCTCCCAAAGATGTGTAAGTTACACTAGGGACCTCTCAAGCCCTCAGAGTAACCCAGGATCAGGAAGGCACAAACACTGCTTAAAGCCAAATCTTAGAGGAGCAGCACAGAATTTCTCCCTATGGGGAGAAATCCTTAGAGAGCCATGGGATCAAGGAAATCTTTCCTGCCAAAGAAGAAGATTTAATATTTTGGTGAATTTCCTCTTATTCTTCAGGAGAGAGTTCATAACCTAAATTACCATGCGTTACATACATCCAAGAAGAATAGCCTCATTTCATCTAGAGCCTATCTAATATTTATAGTTCTCTTCAAAAGGACCACAAAACTCAAACAATTCAGAACGATCATTCAGATGTCTCTGGGACACTTGCTTTGGTACTGATCCTTTAGGGACTTCTGGCTGATGTTGCAGGGGAAAGGGAGTCAGCTACAACAGTCTTAGAGTACCCTCCACAGACTGACTAGTAGAACTGCCTTAATTTTACAGGACACATGCTGAAGCAATTACTCACAGTAATATTGTGAGCAAAGGCACAGGGCAGGACTGCTGGGATACTGCAAAAACAGTGGTTGGGAACATTCAGTTTGACTGTTCAGTTCAACCATGTTTGTACCCCCTGTAATTTGTGGCTACTAAACATTAACAGGAAGAGGGGTTTTAGTCAATTGACTACTTGTGGAATGGCTGTTCTGCATACTTGCAATTCCTCACAAGCTACGGTAACCCATGTGCCATACATGTTGTCATAAATTATTCTCCAAGCAAGACTTTGTCATTTAATCAAGGAGTAGAAACAATGTCATATGACTCAGCAGACCAATCAGACATCACAAATCCTGAATAAAAAACAGTGAAAAGTAGAAGTAAACTCTTGGAAAAAACCCATCAGGTGAAATTTTTTCATAGTTAGTTGGCAAATACTTGCAAGTAACAAACATTTGCAGAACTCATGATGTTAATGACAGTGTTGTTAAACAGCAAAAGGACTCAATTACTAAGATCTTTTATTCACAAAGAATAATTCCACCTGTCCCACGACAGGGTATTGAAAAAGAGAAATGAACCAAAATGAATGAAAGGATGGAAACTATGAATCTGCTGACCAGCCTCACCTTCTTAGTGCCTACCCACAATACCTCTTTGACATATACAGTGGCCTTTCACAGTCTCTTCCTGATTAGAATATAATTTTTGCTTGACCACCTCAATTCAAGTGACAATAAGAGGTCAAAGACATCTCCTTTTTTGACAATGGCATTTTCCTATTAGCCACAATCTTTTCTATGATGATACAGTCTCAGATTCTTTGTACTACAAAACTCCTGTAATCTAGTCTATTATGTCCTTGTCCAACTAAACGTTGAGATAATTGAGAGTCCAATTCAGTTACTTCTGAAGTCAACAGCCAGATTCCCACTGATTTAGGACTGGATCCTAGTCCCTCTGAAGTAAGTAAATCCCCCTCAGAAAAGCTATACATTAAATGTTTCTTTTAAAAGAAACACAGTCTGTTTTTTTAATGCTAAGCATATTCAGTTGCAATGCTAGTGCTTTTTAAATCGGATAATTCAACAATTTCAAAGGCAATTTCAGATTTATTGCTAGACAGAAGAAAGAACAACAGAATATTTCAAATCCAAATCTTTGTTTTTTCTGTACAGAAGTACGGCATTTCCTCCTCCAATTATATAGTAAGTGAAAATCCAGTATATGTATAGGATGAAGCATACAGGCTCTTACTTATCACAAAGGTTTTCCAGCTTTACTGTATAATGAGATAAACCAATAGACTGGAAAGAGATAGTTTACTAGAAACTAAAAGTCACACAAATCATCCCTTTCCTTAGACATCAAAACTTTCAACGGTTTGCCTTTTTTCAGCATATGGCGTGATGGTAAGTCTAACTTTCAACAGATGGTTACAACAGCAACACTTATCTGCATAGTGCAGCAGTTCTGAGCTTCTTCTCCACAAGAAGAATCTTTTTCCATGCAGAAGGCTGCTAGTGTGGAGCAGCAAGGCACTCCAAGGTCTTATATTAACACTATGAACATTTACTGGTCTATACAGGGCTGGCTCCAGGCGACAGCTAAGGAAACAGGTGCTTGGGACGGCCAATACAAGGGGGCGGCACTCCATCCCCTATTGGGGTGGCATGTGCTTGTCTTTGGCGTGAATTCGGTGGCAGATCTCTCAGTCCCTCTCTTCCTCTTTGAGCTGCCACCAAAGTTCTGCCAAAGAGGAGAGGGAGTGCAGGACCCGCTGCTGAACTGCTGCCGAAGAATGGAGCGGTATGATTGAACTGCCATCGAAGTGCTGCTGATCGGCTTTTTTTTTTCCGCCACTTGGGGTGGCAGAAAACCTGGAGCCGGCCCTGGTTCTATACCTAACATTTTCAAACTTGGTTGCTTAGAAGTAGGCACCTACATAAATGGCTTGAGGAGCCGAGGATGCCCCTTGCTACTGAAGTCATGCATATAATTTGAAACTAATAAAAGCAATCTGTTCTGTGTCCATCCTTTGCACTAGATCGAAATATACCACATCATTTTATTAGCAGCCAAATATTCCTGCAGCTGTACAGCTACTATTTTCTCCAGGATATTAGTCAAAACTCACAGGCTTCAAACCAGCATATACAATACTTACTAAGTACTTCTATTTACCAGTCTTCTGTGAATCTATGCCCTTCTCTTAACAAACAATTGAGCTATAACATTTTTGGTAAGGTAGTCATCAATAACTTCCCAGACATTCCAGACAGAAAGCTCAAGTTGTGCAATAGATATCTATGCAATCATTTCATCATTTTCTTAGCCTTATTCTCCCTCACCTCTTCCTTCATATTATTTGTCATAGTCATGTGTCTCATTTTAGTTTAGTTTTTTTTAGGGCAGGGACAGTCACCATCTATATGTTTGTACAGTAGAGGTATTTATCAAAGAGGGCTTTATTCCTGACTGAGATCTGTTATCACTGAATCATAGAAGATTAGGGTTGGAAGAGACCTTAGGAGGTCATTTAGTCCAACCCCTTGCTCAAAGCAAGATCAAGCCCAACTAAATCATCCCAGCCAAGGCTTTGTGAAGCCAGGCCATAAAAACCTCTAAAGATGGAGATTCCTCCACCTCCCTAGGTAACCTATTCCAATGTTTCACCACTCTCCTAGTGAAATATTTTTTCCTAATATCCTACTTAGATGTTCCCCACTTTAACCTGAGACCATTGCTTCTTGTTCCGTCATCTGCCACCCCTGAGAACAGCCTAGTGCCATCCTCTTTGAAACCCCCCTTCAGGTAGTTGAAGGCTGCTACCAAATACCCCTCACTCTTCTCTTCTGCAGACTAAATACGCCCAGTTCCCTCAGCCTCTCCTCTTAAGTCATGTGATCCAGCCCCCTAATAGTCCAGCAGAGGGGAACAAAAATTATCTCCAATTTGTCCACATCTGTTCTGTAGTGGGAGGCCCAAAAAATGTATTTAGTACACATGAAATAAATAATAAAGACCCTAGCCACAAGCAGTGGCGTGAAACCCAGAAACAATTCATAGGTGTAGTTTGACTTCTATATTTGGGGGGAAGCTCCAATCAGGCCAATAGGAGCCACACATGGTGGGGGGGAGGGGCAAATTCCATGCCTGCCCACACCCTTCTGTCATAGTATAATTCCTCAGTCTGAACCTTAGAGTTCAAATATGAGGTACTAGCATAAACTCCTCTAAGCTTAATTACCAGCTTAGATCTGATAGCCTGCCACCAACCAGGAATTCCAGTGCCTGGTACACTCTGGTCCCCCACAAAACTTCCCCGTGTTGACCCCAAGACTCAGACCCCTGTTATGGGTCTCCTACAAGGAAATACAACTATTCCACCTCTCTTCTCCACTCAGAATTCCTCCTCTGGACTAACCTGAGACGTTACTGATCAGGCAAACCTCTTTACATCACAGATGACAAGAAGTATGGTCTTTCTCTTCCCAAGAGGACAA
Organism: Chelonoidis abingdonii; assembly: GCF_003597395.2. Lineage (NCBI taxonomy): Eukaryota > Metazoa > Chordata > Testudines > Testudinidae > Chelonoidis > Chelonoidis abingdonii. The sequence continues at coordinate 75,252,177 of NC_133769.1, read as the reverse complement.
CTCAAATACAGGAAACACAGAAAAAAAGATCTATTCTCTTTCCCCTCCCACAAAATTACCCGTGGTGCTGCAGAGATTCACCCTTCCGCTAGCATCTAACACAAAGAGATTTCCTCACTTCGTTCCTTAGCCTACCCAGAGAGAAAAAAAACTCACCAAGTCTTAAAAAGAAAACATAAAAGAAAGAAAAAACATAAAACATGATCTCTGCGAGTAAGGTGATCAAATACAGGGTCAATTACTTAAAAGAAAAATATGAATAAACAGCCTTATTCAAAAAGATATCCAATTTAAACATTCCAGCAAACTCCACACATGTAAATACAAAAAACCAATAACAGCCTATTGTTTTTTCTACCTTTGTACTTACAACTTTGAAACTGAAGATTAGAAGCTTGAAGATAGAAAAAGATCCCCTCTCATAGCTGAGAGCCAGACAAAGACACAGAGCCAAACATTCCCTCCCCTGAGCTTTGAAAAATCCGGTTTCCTGATTGGTCCTCTGGTCGGGTGTTTGGTTCTCTTTGTTAACCCTTTACAGGTGAAAGAAACATTAACCCTTAGCTATCTATTTATGACACCTTCTCAAACTACACTCATGAGAAACATATTAGGAAACTCTGATTCTGAAACTAGTCTGTTTGTCACAGAGCAGCTGAGAAGACTTTGCTATCGGGTAGTAACCTCCTATTCTGCCTAGTGAATTTCAGGCTGTTTTGTATGTACATAAACCTTATTTCTTAGCTTTTTCTGAGATCACATCATCCAACTAACAGCATCACCAGCTTGTGGCTGCTGGAATTAAAAACATTAACATTCCTAAAGAGAGCTTGTCACAGAGTCCACTCACCAGTAGTGGCACCTCCTCCTCGTCACTCTGGGAACTAGTGCCCTCCTTTAGATGTCTGCCCACCCATTGTCCCTCTCACTCCAGCCTCCTGTTTGTGACTTGGCCCTCCAGCCAGGTCACTAAGGTCCTCCCCTTCTGGGGTATCAAAGTCTTCCAAGGAGAACTGTCCCAGGCAGTCTGCTTTCCACTGTCTGGTTCACACCACTTCCCCCATGGCTGATGGGGGAGCCTGGGGCTGCACTCTGCTCTGGGTTCCAGCTCAGGGTACCTCTCTCTCATCTGTAGCCAAGGTCTGCCATATCTCATACCTAGCTGCTTTTCCCCTGAGCCTTTCCAGCTCTCCCCCTTCTCTGGGTTTGCCAGCCCAAACTCCCTTCTCCCAGGGATTAATTGTAGGCAACCTATCTCTAGCCTCAAACACACCTCCCTTCCCCCAGGGAGCAACTGCAGACTTCCTTCCTGCAGCCCCCTTTCTGCTCTTCACTCCTGGGCTTTATACAGGCCCCTCCTGTTCCTGTCCATCTGAGCCTTCTGTCTAATTAATCCCTGCCCTCCCTCCCCCACAGCTCCTCCTTCAGGTGCAGACTGGGGAGTTAATGGCCTACTTGGCCACCTTAACCCCTTCAAGTCTTGCGTGGGATGGATACCTCATCACATGACTATTGCATCATCTCAGGGAAGCCATCAGCTCTGCAAAATAAACAGATTTTACAGAGGGGACAGTGCTTTGACATGTAAATATCCATTTCTAATGTATTAATTATGGTATGTAGTTTTTTCATTTTATAAACTCTTTGGGGCAGGGACGGTGTATTTTATATCTCTTTAAAGTGCCACCCTCATACATGTTGAGTGCTGTATAAATAATAAACAATAGTAGTAAACAACGTCTACACAGACTCAATCATTAGAGCTGGTCAAATCATTAATTGCATATGATTTATCTGACTAATTTCATCATGTTGCTTCAAATAATTTATTTGTGACTATATTTTAAATTAATCTGTAAATGCTTGAATACTATTTAGTGAATAATTCATTCAATGATTTTCCCCTTTGTTGAATAATTTATTGAATACATAGTACCATGGTTTGACCAATTGTATTTACTGTTACTGCAATTTCATGTACAAAAAATATCTGTCAAACCATTCTATATCTTCCTTTTTTCCAATGGCTACCACTTAGAGCAGAACCTGGTGTCTTTTCTCTTCTATTATTAGCATCTAGAATTATTCTGGTACCAGAATTTCCCACTAATAGCACCGAAATTCACATGTGTTGCATAAAATGTCCTGCCATTATTCAAAATATATAAATAATCAATCTACTGGAGGAGAAATGAGTAGACACTTGTCAGATTTAGGGATGCAAACTCGGCATAGGAGCTGTGCATTCCAAATCCATTAACAGCCAGCAAGCCTCAAGCTTTTGTGTCTGCATCATCCAAATGTGGTTTTGAAAGTTTACCCCTCAGAGCATACCTGGCAGCAGCTAAAAATGGTAAGTGCTCCAAATCCTTTTCACATAATCACAACCATGACACCTCTGCCTCTGTCCTCCAAGAAAGATTTTGAGGGACAAACATGTAAGAAAAACTAAAACCAAATTGATTAGTCATTAGCGTTATTGTCATCTCCTCCAGAATTAAATGAGGGACTTCTTTTAAATGGCAAATTTCTGTTCCACTAAATCCTGTTTTTTTACTTCTCTTTTTCAAAAATTTTTATCTTCTTTTTTGTGCATGTCTTTATTGTCTTCTTTTCCAACTGCAATTATCATTTCCCAATATAATCCTCTCCCAAGCAGCCTAGATTTTCACCCCTTTGTAATGAAACAGATTCCTCACCGTTTTATCCACTAACTGGTTTTTACTCTCTAATCCCTGTTTGCCACCACTGCATACAACCTGAACCTTTCACCACCTAAACCAACCCATTCTCCACAGTCTAATTACCTTTTCCTTTGTACTCACCTCCTCATCTTCTCTAGTGTATTGGACTACCACTTTCTTTTCTATTCAATAATAATTGTTCTTTTCTTTTTGCATTTTCTGGATAAAACGTCACCTCTAATCTTCTTTTCTCTTTTTAAAATATACCTCAGGCCCCTTTCTGTATTTGATTAAGTCATGTGTAGTTCCCCAATTTTATAGAATTGTTTCAAGTCAATGCTATATAGTTGCTTTGGGTAAAGTCAACAAAGGAAATCAACAGTAATCGTGAAATAGAAAAACAGGTGTAAAGTAATAATGCAAAGGACCGTTCTGATCTTTTGGCTTTATGCACATGTATATTGGATGTTACAGGGCATATTGTTTCTTCTTTTATATTCTGGCTAGTGTTCTGACATTCCACTGTCCATGGCAGGTATATGGTAATGGGGGAAAAAAACTGTCCTCCAATAATGCAAAAATAGAGAGCGAGGGGGAGCACTTAATCTCTCACATGGTCAGATAAATCTGTCAATTATTTTCATTTCAGTTTGAGGAACACATAATTTTGTATCACTGTCAACCACTTTCTGAAACACCAGGCAACTAATCATGCTATAGCTACCTGACTGGAATCAGATTATAATGTATTAAAGAAAAGCTGCAGGTCATCCTCAGATTCTAGTTTTAAATCTCCAGTGCTCTTTTATTTTTAAATATAACCTCTGTCTGAAGAGAAGGAAGCATAAAATGGTCCCTAGAACAGTTAATCAGCTGCTGAAGTATTTCTTTATTTAACTATAACAAAGATTGCAGGTAGAAAGAGATTTCTTTCAGAGATAAAGAGCTCAATCCACTTGAGGGGGACAAAGGGGATTGAAAGCTGATTGAATCAAGTAGCTGAGGATTCCCCACCTTTGGTCATAGCGGTGTGTGTTAAGGATGGGGAGACGTCATGTGAGGGTGGAAACATAATGTGATGCACTCCTGCAACCAGAGTCTGGGAAAATGGCTGAGAGTCATTTCTGATTGCATAAAATAGAGAGGCCCCAGTGCTGCTCTAATGTATGTGTCAGGGACTGTAACAGTCCCTAGTAAAACTCAGTATTGTGGAGGGCAGAAAGGTGGCATAAAGCCACTCCTATCAATTCACTCCTCAGTACACTGAGCTCAGCTCAGGCACACCTAAACTTCTGCTTAACAGAAGTTTCTTCAGGACTGCATTCACTGTAGGTGATTAGAATGAAATTTCCTGGATTTCTTTACAGCGCCGGCTCTAGGTTTTTTGCCACCCCAAGCAAAAAAAATTTTGGCTGCCCCAACCCTGGGCTCCCCCCCGCACCAGTGCCCACCAACACCCCCTGCCACCCCAGCCCTGGGCTCCCCCCAAAAAAACATGACCTCCTTGTTCATCACAGCAATCTCTGTTTACACTTGCAGTGGGGATCAAACCATTTCTCCTATTTTTATTTCACTTTAGTATAAATCTTGCCCCCCCTCCCATCCCTCACAACCCCATATTTAGTGCTCCGAATGCACATAGAAGGCATAGGGACTAACCTTCAAACCTTGTACTCGAAAGGGATGGGGGTTCAGGCAGAGGAGCGGACGTGGGGCTGCTTGGGGGCTCTACACTGGCAGAGTAGCGGGGTGTGATGTACTCGCGGAGGAGGGTGGAGGAGGACAGGGGGTATCAGGAGGGTTGCAGGAGAAGAGGTGCGGGGAAGGGGAGAAGTGTGGGAGGAGAGGGCTGGGAGCAAGTACAAGGGGAGAGGTGCGGGTGAAGGGAGAGTACAAGGGGAAGGGGTTCGGTGAAGGAGCGATATGGGAAGGTACAAGTGAAGATGCTGGGAGCAGGATTGGGGGTGCAATGTCTGAGAGGGGCAGGCGCTGACAGCTGCTTCCCCAGCCCTGTGAGGCAGAGCCAAGAGGACGGACACTGACCCCTAGGTGCCCAAGCTGCGGGGGTCCCCCAGCAGGGCAGTATCCCCCGCTGCCCAGCTCGGAGCCGGGCTCTGCCTCTCCCCACCCAGGGCAGATGGCGGGGGAGGCCCAGGCTGAGGCAGGTGAGGTGCGCGGCAGGCTGGGTCCAGGGGCAGAAGGTGGCAGCTCCCTGGCAGCTTGGGCTGCCAGCCACTTGCCCTGTCAGCAGGGTCGGCTTTAGGAAGTGCAGGGCCCATTTCAAACAGTTTCGGCGGGGCCTGGCAGGGATGACTTAAAAAAAAAATGTAAAAAAACACGTGGGGCTTGTACTCACTGGCTGGTGCTCCGAGTCTTCGGCAGCACTTCAGCGGTGGGTCCTTCACTCACACCAGGTCTTCAGTGGCACTGAAGGACTTGCCGCCGAAGTGCCGCTGAAGACCCGGAGCGCTGCCAGGTGAGTAAAAATTTAAAAGGTGCCTCTAGCCAGGGAAGGGATTCTCACTGAGCGCGGGGTCCTCTTAGGCGCGGGGCCCGATTCAGGGGAATTGGTGGAATAGGCCTAAAGCCGGCCCTGCCTGTCAGCATGTGAGCCGAGATCCGTGCCCCCTACCCAGCCCGGCGGCCAGGGGCAGCTCTAGGTATTTTGCTGCCCCAAGCACGGCAGGCAGGTTGCCTTTGGCGGCTTGCCTGCGAGAGGTCCCCAGTCCCGCAGATTCGATGGCATGCCTGTGGGAGGTCCGCCGAAGCTGCGGGACCAGCGGACCTTCCGCAGGCATGCCGCCAAAGGCATGCCGCCAAAGGCAACCTGCCTGCCGCCCTTGCGGAAACTGGTGGCATGCTGGTGACTGGAGCTGCCCCTGCCGGCGGCGCCTTGCACAGTCCACTTGCGCAGGGAAACACTGCGCTGCCCTGGGGAGACTCAGCAGAGCAGCAGGACCCTCCCTGCATCTCGAGCCCCACTCCTCTCCCTCCTCAACTCCTCACAGACAGGCTGGACTGCAGTTCAGGCTGCCCTGCCACTGGAGAGCCAGAGCATCATCCCCTGGAGCTGAGCCCCTTTCGCTGCCCTAGCCCGGGCTCGGGCTCTCCAGCAGCAGGGCAGCCTGAAGTGCAGTCCCGCCTGTGCAACTCAGGCTGCCCTGAGAGCCATCTAGCCACTGAATCCAGAACTGCAGTGTCAGTTCCAGCTCAGCTGACAGGGAACAACTTGGTGCAGGGCCCGCTCCCAGCTTTTTGTGCCTCAAGTAAAAAAAAAAAGGAGGCGGGCGGGGACTGGAGTGCCACCCTTTGGAAAGTGCCACCCCAAGCACATGCTTGGAGCGCTGGTGCCTAGAGCAGGCCCTGTTTCTTTAAGGGAGTTGAGGGCACTTATTTCCCAACTGTCCAGTCATACATACAAAATATAAATAGGTTCCAGTTGCAAAAAAGTAGGCTTGATTTTTAAGTTTCAGTGAGATCTACCTAAACCAGTTTCTAGAAAATATATTCATTAGTTCTAAAGTTATGAGTATTTAAATTTGAATGACCCAGTATGTAGTATACTATATCATGTATTAGCTGAAAACAGGGACGGCTCTGGCTTCTTTGCAGCCTCAAGTAAAAAAAAAAAAAAAATGGTGGGAAGGGCGCCAGAGCGGCAAAGCGGGGTGCAGGGAACAAAGAAGAGGGGGAAAAAACAAAAACAAAAAAAAATGGTGCGGCTGGAGCAGCAAAGCTGGTTAAAAAAAAAAAAACTGCAGCATGGCCGGAACGGCAAAGCAGGGGAAAAAAAAACCCTGCAGCGCAGCCAGAGCGGCAAAGCAGGGGGGAAAAAAACAAAAAACAAAAAAAATCGGCATGGCTGGAGCGGCGAAGCTGGTGGGAAAAAACAAACAAACCTACGACATGGCAAAGCCAAGGGGTGGGAACAAAACAAAAACACGGCACAGCTTTGGAGCAGCAAAGTGGTTGGGGGGGACAACGGCGCGGCTGGCAAAGCAGAGGAAAAAACAAAACAAAAAAACCCTACAGGGCGGCCGGAGCCAGGGTGAAGGGGACTCCCTGTGCTGCAGAGTCTACGCCTGGTCTAGTGGGGGGAGGGAGAGGGAGTGGGGGGGAAAAGAAAATGGGGGCGGCCAGTGCTTCAGCAGGGAGCTCACCCCGTGGCCCCTCCCGCCGTGCTGCGCCGCCTGCCGGGAAGGCTCCATGCTGCTCCAGTCGGCAGGGAGAGAAGGACGTGGGTTGCCCTGCCAACTTTGCTGCAGGGCGCTCCCCTCCTCCGCCCCCTACAGGGCGACCAGAGCAGCGAACAAAACACAAAAAAAGTGGCCGTGCTGCCCTAGGATTGGACAGAATGCCGCCCCGTAGAATCTGCCGCCCCAAGCACGAACTTGCTCAGCTGGTGCATGGAGCTGGCCCTGGCTGAAAACATTCATAATGATACAAAGACCATATTGGAAGCATAAGCACAAATTGGATGTGCTTAATTTTTCAACCTCAATGTTATGTTAACATTAGCTTTTTAAATGGAGTTACAAAAAGCATAAAACTAAGAATAACCAAGACAATCAGGATAACACAGATTAATGGGATTGATTCAGCAGACTACATGCATTTCCCTAATCTTGAAATGATGATTTTCTCAGAAATTTAAAGATTACAATCAGATGTCTGGAGGGCAGGCAGCAAGGACTGCATGGAATGGGATCATGAGAGTTCTTATCAGAATGTCTTTAACATGCAGAATTACTGGGACTATGTAATTAAGGACAGTAATATGGATCTCTCAAATAAATTATGTTAATTACCTCATCATTTGTAAATTACATAAATATCTAACGAAAAAGCCATGCGAGAGATTTAACAATTACATGCCACACCTTTGTCATGATTAATACAATATTCTAAATTCATGCAGTACTTAATTCAAATAGCTTATTTTGTGGAACCACAAAATGCGCCCTTATTATGTATTAATATTGACAAGTAAAGTTATAATTGCCATTCCAAGCAGCACTTAGGCTGAGACTCCACCTATGTTATTTAGGTCTTAATATTTGCTTAAACTGAAATGTTTGTTCAAACATATGAAAATGGAAACACTTTCAAAATTGAGGAAATATGATTTATTTTCCCATAACTAGGAGATTTATAATCTGAGTGCCTCCTGCCCCACTCTGTTAGAAATCTTATGAAGTTAAGATAATAGATCCAGAGGCTTTGACGTATAGGGCCAAATTTTAAGAACTTGAGGTAAATTTTTCAGAAGTACCTGAGTGACTTAGAAGCCTAAATCCAATTTTCAGCAGTGAATTACAGTAAAAATTATAAAATTAGGAAAGTGAATCTGAAATTCTTAGAAGAAGTTTAACTTAACTAACTTATAAACCATTTAACAGAAGTTTGGGAAGTTTCACTGGAAAGGTTCTCACAGAGTGAGTCACTGCAAACAAAGCCTCAGTCCAAAGTGAATTTTCAAAGCAGTTTACAAGCCATGAAAATAAAAGCATCCTACTCAAATTGCTACTGCAGCCTGAAATGTGTTGCAGTTTGGGTAATGTCTACTATGAACTATAAATCCTCCCTGTAGTTTCAGTTCACTATGGTATTGTCCTGTCGTAAACTTTGTGCAGTTTTCTAACATGCTGCTAAATAGTTGTCATGTTCTATGTCAAGGTGTGACGGGGCAGAGTGGCCCCGCACTGGTACTGCAGGGGTTAACCCTTCTTTCCTAGCAGAGAAAGCCATGCCCTGGAAACTCTGCAGGGCATGCTCCAACTGGAGAACAGGTATAAAAGCCTGCAGAGCTGCTTGGTCTGGGCTAATCGCTGGAGGAAAAGGAGGCACGCTGCTAGCTCCTGAGGAGGGAGAGCCTGTGCACCAGAATCCGGAGGCCAGCCAAGCCAGGACACCCCCTGATACTCCGACGGAGGACGTCGCAGGAGGAGAACAGACCAGAGGACCCCCTACAGCAGAGAACCTGGCATTTATGGTAGGAAGTGACTCAAGGGAACTTTAGAGGTAAACGGCATTAGAGCCGCATAGGTGTTCAGCGTGTTGTGGGTGGATCCCTACTAAGCAGGTGGCAAGGGGAGCTTGCCAGTACCAGAGCCCTGGGTCGGGATCTGGTGGAGAAGGTAGGCCCGAGTCCCCCTAGCACCTTATCCCTGAACCGTTACGAATCCTAGGGACTCCAGCAGCTAGGCCGCACTACCCTGCTTGCAAGGGGGATTGTATGGACTCTGGCCACTAGGCCGTGCTACCTCGCTTACGAGGGGGATTGCATGGACTCTGGCCACTAGGCTGCACTGCTCCCACGTTGGTGAGTGAGTTGTATAGACTCCAGCCGTTAGGCCACATTACCCTGCTTGTAAGGAGGATTGCATGGATTCTGGCCATTAGGCTGTACCGCTCCCACACAGGGGGAGAGAGTTGTATGGACTCCAGCTGCTAGACCGCACTAACCCACCAGATGGGGTGATTGTGTGGAAGGAGGCCATTAGGCTGCAATCAGCCGCCCACAGAGAGGTAGGTGCAAGAATTTGCAAGTGGTAAGGTGCCAACACCCCATCCTGCCACAGAGGGGCGCTGTGGTTCCAGGCCTGCCACACAGGGGTAGCTCTAACAGCAGTGGTGGGTGAAGTGACTTTCATTTTTTTCTTTAATTTATAAAACCTAAGTTTATAAAGCTTTAGGTATATTCAGAACAAACAATCAATTTAGAAACTATTGCTGGCCACAACACTACACATTTTACACACCTGCCTAAATCATCAGTATTCAGTTTTAAACGGAAGTCATATACTCCCTCCTAACTATTATTATTAAGGATAATTCTACAACTGGCAGCTTTATAGTCACATGAATGTTTTATAGTCAGAGGAGAAAACAATACATAATCATGTTGGAGAAAAAAGACAAGAGAACCCACAAATCTGATGCTCTCATAATGAGTGCAAATAAGTTTTTCAAGAAATTTAAATTGGAGCACCCGCAGTTACATCTGGTTATAATTTTAAAGCATCACTAGCCTCTCTCTGCTTCTTCTTACAATACTGAAGCTCTCCATCTGAGAGATAACAAGCTAACAGCATCCATAAAAACTCACACACAATGCAAATCATCAGAGTAAACTGCTTTTCCTCACACCATGTTCTCTCTGTTTTAAAAAAAAGAGGTTACTTCACTTCATCTCAACACCACCGAAGCAGGATGCAGTGTAACTAGTAGCCACTAGCCTTGCTTTCTCTGTGGACGTAGAATTTGAATACTGTGCAGAATGTTGAAAATGACATTGAGCAAAAATGCCCCAAATTTAAGATTGGAAGGCCCAGTTTTCCAAACAAAAAAGAAAAGTGCAAAATTCCACTATTTCTCCTAACCCAATTCAGCACTACTTCTCCTAGTGCTTTTGCATAGTTTCCTCTTATCCCCTTTGTCTCTCTACATAAGTGATGTAATTGGAGAGAGGATCAGAAGAACAATATCTTGCCCACTTCCCCAAACCTCACTGTGTTATATTTAGATGCTCCTCTTTAAAACAGGAACAAAAAATCTGCTGTCCATAGCCCATACCCTCCTCTGCTTCCCCTCCAGCCTTTTCTTCTAGCCACATAACCTGTTTTTTTCATCTCACTATCTCCAACTAACAGAGCTCTTGGTATTAAACCAACACCTGGGTATATTCCAAAAAGCCCATCCCATTATGTAAAGCTGGCCAGCATCTTTGGAGTTTTACTTGCTCCTTTGACACTGAGGCACCCCAGGATAAAGGTCAGGTTGGTCCAGCTAGTGCTGGCTCAGCAGATCAGTACATTTGGTGGTAGCTGCAATCATCTGTTCCAGATTCCAAGCTTTTATTTTTTTAAAAAAGTCTCTAGCCCTTAGAATTGTGAAGATAATCTTAAAAATGTCAACTAGATATAAACCATCATAGTGTCTCTGTCTGGTCTATGGACAATCTGGAACATTAGTTCAAAGGAAGGTGAACTGCTCCCATTCAGATTATTGGGGTGTTAACCCTGAAGCCTAATGTTGATAATATAAATGTCACCATGGTTAACTATTCCAAGGCTGATCAAGCCAAGCAAGAAAGAATTGGGATAATTACAGTCAAAAGATCTACTTACTCTTCTCTGAGTGGCATCTTCACTTTGGCATCACAAATGAGGAGGGTGGTGAAGCATTGGGATGGGATACCTAGGGAGGTGGTGGTTTTTTTGACAGAGCCCTGGCTGGGATGATTTAGTTGGCGTTGGTCTCACTTTGAGCAGGGGATTGGACTAGATGACCTCCTGAGGTCTCTTCAAACCCTAATCTTCTATGATTCTATGAGAGAAGCTTGGGTTGTGAATGGAGCTTAGGAAAATATAAACACGTTTTTTCCCCACCAAAATGACCTCTAGAAGGATAATAAATATCCCTAGAATATTTTCCCCCTTCCAAACAAGTCAACATAATTACAATTACATGATGTCTATGAAATAATTCATTCTCTCCGCAGCCTATATGGGAAAGCAGCAACTTCTAAAACCATACAGTCACTGAAGATACTTGAGAATGGGGAAAACATTACATTCTTTGAGGATACTGTGAGCATTATAAATGTCCTAGCTCCCATCTAGCGGCAGATCCAGGCACCAGTGCAGCAAGCACGTGCCTGGGGCGGCAAGCTGAGGAGAGCGGCCTGCTGGTCGCTGTGAGGGCGGAAGTCAGGCTGCCTTTGGTGGCAGGAGGTCTGCTGGTCCCGCAGATTCGGCGGCAATTCGGTGGCAGGTACGCCGAATCCGCGGAACTGGGGACTTCCTGCAGGCACGCCGCCGAAGGCAGCCTGCCTGCCGTGCTTGGGGCGGCAAAATAGCTAGAGCCGCCCCTGCTCCCATCAGCATGAGAAACAAAGATGCTCCAAACCACAGGTTCCCTCATAGAAGTGTTCAGCTCTACCCACTAAATCAACAGGTCACTCCACAAGATTGCTATTTTGCTCATATCTAATTTACTGCATGATGAAAAGAGCCATGAAAAATTGCATTGTTCAGCATCCATTAAACAGAGATTTGGTGCAGTGAAGGTCACTCCAGATATTGAAGCATTCAGAGTAACAGGTTTTAATGAGAGGAGGAACCATAATGATCCCCCGCCCCCACCCTCAACATAAGATAAGCAACTGATTTTCACCCCATGATTTCTGCATCTAGTCTACTCACCTGCAGCTGAATTAAAGCACATCTTTTAGAAAGACATCCAGCCTCAGTTTAAAGAACCCAAGTGATGGGGACCTGATCAGCGTCAAAGAAGCTGGGTCCCAGCCTGCAAGCATCCTACTGATAGCAGCAAGAAGCAGCCACACATTACAAATGAGCCTTCCTTGCAATTTAACAGGTACATCCACCTTTACCCCACCTGGAATATAGATTTCTATGTTAAACTGAACACAAACTGCAGCTGAACTAGATGAGAAGCCAGCATGCAATAACATGTTCCATGCTGCTGCTCAACTAAGTAGACAATATTGGTGTCTTCTCTTGTCTATGAAATGCCATATTCTACAGGATGATACACTGATTTGTTTCTAACCTTATTACATAAACATTCAATGATCACATTTTAAAATAAAAGTTTTCAATCCTTACTGCCTTTAACTGCAGTTATGGACACGCAGTACAGTGAATCACAACACAACAATTCTAACAAGCTCAATAAAAGAAGGCTAGTTTGGGCTCATTTCCTATATAACTACCATGAGTTATTAAAACTCACTATAAGTATCATTTATATCAACATAATCTTTTCATGACAACAGTGGATAAAGTCATTTCAACCAAACAGAGCATATACACACAGTTCAGACTAGCTTATTATCTGCAATAACATCATCATTGTAGGAGAAAAAAACCCAGACCATCAGTATGTAGGCAGAGGGGAAAAGTAAAAATTATCATCAGAAGTAAATGAGAAATGTTTCATCAGTCTGAGCTACTTCTACAAGGGAGAGCACAAAAGTTGTGCCCATAACAGTAAGCGTGAGACCTGATCCAACTCTCACTAAAGTTATTTGATATCTTTCCTTTGACTTCAGTGGGAGCTGGATCAGGGCCTTGCTGCAATTCATATTTGCCCCCCATGAAATGGCTAATTGCACATGTACTTATGCATGCACACACCCATTCTGTGTTCAGACATTGTTTTCCCATACAACTGCAACTTCTGAGGGCACAGACCGTTATGTCTGCATTTTTATGGGTACAATCTGCTTCACCTTCCCTTGAAAATGTGTAGGGTTTAGTCTAAAACAAACGTAACTTTGGATTAGCCTGATTCAATTATTTCTTACGTTGTATTATGCTGTTTGTAAGGAAAGACACAATGCTAAGCTCCATTTGCTGTAACCCAGCAGGCAAAGATTGACACAGCTTTTCTCATTCTATCACCATAGATATCCCTATGCTTCTTGCAACAACAACAGAAAATTAGGGGTCCAACCTCTTTATCCTTCCCTCTCATGCACACACATATCCTGTTCTCCAGTTGAAAAATACCATTTTCCCAGGCTAGGAAAGGTCACCTGTCCACAAAAGACTAGAGTAAAATTTCTAAATCAATTTTCACTGGCAGGGCCGGCTCCAGGGGTTTTGCCGCCCCAAGCAACCAAAAAAAAAAAAAAAAAGCCGTGATAGTGACTGCGATCTGTGGCAATTCAGCGGGAGGTCCTTCGTGCCGAGTGGGAGGAAGGGACCCTCCGCTGAATTGCCGCCAAATCCCAAAACTGCCGCCCCACTCCTGAGTTGCCGCCCCAAGCACCTGCTTGATAAGCTGGTGCGTGGAGCCGGCCCTGTTCACTGGACCCAGAAGCAGAGGACTAAATCCCCAAACACACAAATATAACCTAACAGAATACCTTGAAAACACAGGACCTGATCCTTGCCTCTACTCTGTCCCTTCTACACAACTTCTGCAACACAAAGGGGACAAAGCGCTGTCTTAAACGGTCAGATGGGGAGTTCGCTTGCACAGGGCTGTTATTGCCGTCACAAGTTCAGTGCTGCTTAGGCAGCTTTAAAATGCACCAGGGTCTACGTTGGTCACCAGCTGCCCCAAGATTTGGCGTGTTCATGTGGTTGAAAATTATCTGCATCTCCCATACCCAGGTGCACTGAGCATATCTCAGGTGCACCTGACGATTTGGCTCAAAGTGTGCTTACATTAATTTGATTAAGAAAACTAAAAAGGGGGAAAGAATATTTTGAGCCTATTTTGGCCTTTTTTTAAAAAAATTCCTTCAAGTCAGCCTCTATAAACACCTATTCAAACCAATGCCGTATGACTATTATCACATTATAAAATAAGTCTTCTGACATCATAAAGGGTTTTTTTAAAAAAAAAATATGAACACATACAAATGGCATGTTCTATATTATAACTTTATTTGATCTTCTTTATAATGTTACAGTAACAAGAAAACAGCTTCTTGCATACAATAGTAGGCTGTGTGTGTCTTCTATTTTAAAGACTTCTCTTCAAAACTAAAAGTACATATTCTTCTTCCTCTTACTCCATTTTAGTAATAGATTTATTTAGGTATCAGCTGTCAAATTTATGGAAACATTTTGAAGAGTGGGTAAGTTGAAAAACTTTCTATTGCAGTGATCACAGGACCCAGGAAAATGGATGGTACGTGACTTTTCAAGTGACAAGTGAGTGAAGCACAAGGTGAGAACTGGCATTTAGCTGATAAATACAGGTAATGTCTTTAAAAAAATCAGTAAAGACTATCATTAATTTAAATTCAGCTTATACTAGTTGCAAGAAGTAAAATAATAGCTGATGTGGGTCTTATGTATATTTCTCACTTTTCTTAGGTTAACTGTATGGATATTAAAAGTGGTCTGTGGTGACAAGAGTTAAGAGTTCGAGCTAGGATCCTTTTCACCCATCCGTTTATGGTGGGTCTGAGATGACACAAGTCGAGACTTAAATAGATTGTATTATGTGTGCAATACTAGCCATGCATTTATACTTTATTGCATCACAAAGAGAAAGTCAACTATGATTTCAGAGAGACAGAGTGGGTCAGGTAATCCCTTTTATTGGACCAACTTCTGTTGGTGAGAGAGACATATAAGAAAAAGCAGGAAATGGTTTAATAATTACACTATTACCAAAGCAAATTATTTCATTGAAATCTAATAGTAGTTTGCAATGGTAATAGAGAATTCAATTTGGCTTTTACAGGTACTTGCAACTGTTCAGATTTATCTCTTAAACACGTTGGATTTGGATGCTACCAAAATATTATTTTTTAGGTCACTGTGGGGTTCGTCTATATAATTAGATCTGAATCTTTTTGTTTGTTTCTTTTGCTTGTAGGCTTTTCGAGACCCTGATAGAAAACTCTGTATGAAGGCTTGAGTTCCTGGGTTCAATAGATCCCTGATCCCTGCCACACTCCTAGTCTCTACAGATCTTCCTCTTCTTCCCACCACTTCCTAGCCCACATGGGCCTTCTCCACTCATACTTTTGAGTTTGTATACAGATTCAAAGATTCCATTCAAGAATTCCCCACTAATCTTATATGGTATTTTATGCTTTGCCTTATTTATTTTTGCATACCGTGACATATTACTTTATTCATTCCATTAGCGAATTCCCCACTAATCTCATTAAGGGCTTTTGTATGCATAATGCTGTGACTGCTTCTGCACAGTATACTCTGTATTACTGAATTAACAGCTATAAGGGATTACATAAAGAAGGATGGAAATAGTTAAGATGACAATACATTGAAGACTTTCTGGCTTCTAAGAGCTTGTGTCATGCCTTCCATTTATACACTGAAATTTCTACCATTGTAGGACAGCCCGCTTTATGCTTTGCCACATACATTTCACTTACACAGTGAATCACCGCAGTTATGAGTGATCAGATAATGTAGAAGAGAGTGATGCTACCTGGTCAAGCTCATCTAGTAGCATTAAGAACTAAAGGGAAATATTTACAACACAGCATGATACCATTATGCTGTACAGCACTGTACAATCTCCATTTTACTGTATGACATCAGTTAGGTCTTCTGAGGTCATCACCATGAACACTGGTGAGTCATCCTCTAAGCTGAAAAAAACAAACATGTCTCAAAGGAAAGAACAATCTCTGTAAAATTGTAAATGGCCATTTTTACATGCTCAAGCTGCAAAGACAGAAGGAGAAGGAAAAATGTGGTCCCCCAATTCAGATCAGTGGCAATCACCGTTTGCATGTTTGATAAGCATCTTTCCTAATGTGAAGTAGTGATGAACTGAACTGTGCAATATTCAATGCAGTGAGAAATGGAGATCTACATCTCCACCTGCAGAAGTGGAAAATAACGGTGCAGTTGAAAATCCACAAAACCCTTTGAGGAACTCAGACCCAAACAGAATGCAGATGCAGCCACATTCAGTCAGATCGTCCCACTAATCGAGATGTTGTACAAAGGAATGGCAAAGGCCAGAGGAAAACATATAGCTGGTGCAAGGCTATGAGGTCTATAGACTGCCTATCCACCTCCATACTTAAACAGTGGCTTGGAGAGCCAGAATATCATAGTGTGAACATTATTGCTGTGCTGCCAACCACAATTTTTTAGCAACCACAGTTCATGCTGTTCACAGACATATGCAAAGAATCTGATGTGTCCAGGACAGACCATTTCTCATCCAAAAAATGTTAAGACACCAGGACCTTTAAACATGCACAAAGATCTTTTCCAGCAACAATTAGATGAGCCTATTGGTGGATCAGATAATACAATTTGGTCCAGTTTAGGGGAAGCTGGGCAACAGCAATCCCTTCCTTATACTCAGTGAATGGGTTTGTTGTGTGGCTCACATGTCTAATGATTATTTCAAAGAGGAGAACACTTTTAAGTACTGAGACAGCACATTAAAATATTGGCAAGAGAGAACACTGGCAATTGTTTGCCAATAATATCAATTGCTCAGTGCTGCAAGATGAATGGTCAGGGCAGGAAACAGTTTTCCCATCCTGCAAGAGTTTGAGTTTTTGAAAAATTTCCCATCCCAACACAGAACAAAATGTCAATATTTCAAAACTTTTTCATGAACTGATGAGCCAAAAAAAATTTCAGATTAGATCAATCAAAATGTTTCATTTTGATTTAGACTTTTTAAAAAACTACTATAGAGTCTGAAGATCACATTTTTTTCATGTTGACTTACACACCTCCATCTCAACCCATGGTTTGGCAGTACAGCATCCCCTCTCACTTCCATCATGCAGTTCTATAAGAAGGTTTTATTTGCAATTTTTAAAATTAACTTAAAAAATACCCTTTGCTCTGTAGAAGAGTTTTGCAAAGACAGTTCTCAGCATTTAAAAATATTCTTAATTTCAAGTGCCAATATAAAGAAAGAAAGAAAGAAGAATTAGGGCTGTTGATTAATCACAGTTAACTCACGCAATTAACTCAAAAAAATTAATCGTGATTAATCGGAGCTTTTATCGCACTGTTACGCAATAGAATACCAATTGAAATTCATTACATATTTTTGGATATTCTTCTACATTTTCAAATATATTGATCTGAATTACACCACAGAATACAAAGTTTAAGGTGCTCACTTTCTATTATTATTTTTATTACAAATATTTGCACTGTAAAAATGATAAACAAAAGAAATAGCATTTTTCAATTCACCTCATATAACTGCTGTAGTGCAATCTCGTTATTGTGAAAGTGCAATTTACAAATGCAGATTTTTTGGTTACATAACTGCACTCAAAAGCAAAACGATGTAAAACTTCAGAGCCTACAAGTCCACTCAGTCCTACTTGTTCAGCAAATCACTCAGAGAAACAAGTTTGTTTACATTTACAGGAGATAATGCTGCCTACTTCTTATTTACAATGTCACCTGAAAGTGAGAACAGGCATTCGCATACCACTTTTGTAGCTGGCATTGCAAGGTATTTACATGTCAGATATGCTAAACATTCATATGCCCCTTCATGCTTTAGCCACCATTCCAGAAGACATGTTTCCATGCTGATAATACTCGTTTAAAAAAAAAATGTGTTAATTAAATTTGTGACTTAACTCCTTGTGAGAGAATTGTATGTCTCCTGCTCTGTTTTACCCGCATTCTGCCATATATTTCATGTTATAGAAGTCTCAGATGATGACACAGAAAATATTGTTCGTTTTAAGAACACTTTCACGCAGATTTGACAAAACACAAAGAAGGTACCAATGTGAGATTTCTAAAGATAGCTACAGCACTTGACCCAAGGTTTAAGAACCTGAAGTGCCATTCAAAATCTGAGAGGGATGAAGTGTGGAGCATGCTTTCAGAAGGCTTAAAAGAGCAACACTTTGATGCAGTAACTACAGAACCCGAACCACCAAAAAAGAAAATCAACCTTCTGCTGGTGGCATCTGATTCAGATGATGAAAATGAACATGTGTTGGTCCACACTGCTTTGAATTGTTATCGAGCAGAACCCATCATCAGCACAGATGCATGTCCCCTGGAATAGTGGTTGAAGCATGAAGGCACATATGAATCTGTAGCACATCTGGCACATAAATATCTTGTGGCGCCGGCTACAACAGTGGCGTGCGAATACCTGTTCTCACTTTCAGGTGACATTGTACATAAGAAGACGGCAGCATTATCTCCTGCAAATTTAAACAAATTTGTTTGTCAGTGACTGGCTGAAAAAGAAATAGGACTGAGTGGACTTGTAGGCTTTAAAGATGTACATTGTTTTATTTTTGAATGCAGTCATTTTTTTAACCTAATTCTACATTTGTAAGTTCAACTTTCATTATAAAGA
This sequence comes from Chelonoidis abingdonii, assembly GCF_003597395.2. NCBI lineage: Eukaryota > Metazoa > Chordata > Testudines > Testudinidae > Chelonoidis > Chelonoidis abingdonii. The sequence continues at coordinate 75,233,659 of NC_133769.1, read as the reverse complement.
AATTGCACTATAGTAATTGTATTAGGTGAATTGAAAAATACAATTTCTTTTGTTTTTTACAGTGCAAATATTTGTAATAAAAAATAAATATAAAATGAGCACTATATACTTTGTATTCTGTTATAACTGAAATTAATATATTTGAAAATGTAGAAAACAACCAAAAATATTTAAAGAAATGGTATTTTACTATTTTTAACAGTGTGAGTAATCATAATTTTTTTTAAATTGTGTGATTAATCACAATAATTCTTTTAATCGTTTGACAGCCCTAGCATAAATACAAAGCTTTTCATATTCTATCAGGTATATCCAGTTGATATAGTCTCACATCTTTATAGGACATATAACACAATGAATAATTATGGCCCTCTGATTTGACAAAAATAAAGTGACTGTCCTACTCATCTGTGCAATTTCTTAGTGTAGAACAGTGGTTTTCAACCTGTGATCTGTGGACCTGTGGCTCTGTAGACTAAATCTAAAGGGTCAGCAAAAGATTGTCGTTGCCACAGAACACTCATTTTCAACCTGTGATCCACGGCTCCCTGGGGGTCTGCAGACTATGTCTAAGATTTCCAAAGGGGTCCGGACCTCCATTCACAATTTTTTTGAAGTCCATAGATGAAAAAAGGTTGAAAACCACTGGTGTAGAAACATACAACCTTGAAATGCATCCCTCAAAGCAACTTTAAATTATAAATCTCTTCACTATTTCTGTGAGTTCAAAATTCTGTTTAAAAGCAGGGAAACGTGCTTCCCTCCCACCCAAAGGTCTCTTCTTCACCAATGTCCATTAAAGCTTTCCTTTTGAAAAACTGAATGTCTTTCATTTTATGTTTTTTTCCCAGCTTCAATTTCAGTCACTGCATATATTTTAACTCTTCCTTCTTCAATTAACCATCAAAAAAAAGTCCCCGCAGAAATGTTCACAAGTTACCTTAAACACTTAGCATTCACAGAATCATTTGTTTCATAAAGGCACTCTTACAGTCACTCCTAGAATGTCAGCTTTAAAAGACAGCTAGTTAGTCATTCCATATTCTTCTCTTGATGTGAATGCATAATTCTGAGCAAGAAGAATGGAGTCACTTATGCAAAATGACGAGAGGGGGAAAAAAAACTGATCAAAATGTTAGGCCAAATCATGGCATCTGGTAGCTTTAAATTCACTGGCAGTTGTGTCTGAGCATCTAAAGGCAGAATCTGGATCTCTGTCGTCAACTTAATTTAAAGGTTATATTTAGGTGTTAATGATCATCGCAGCAAATTATATGGAGCAAACAAGCTTCTGAAGTTGATTATGCTTAAGTGAAGCAGAGGCATCTGATGATCACAAATACTAAGACCAAGTATACTCCGGTGTTGTTATAATAATAAAGTTAAGAATACTTTGTAATGCCTTTTCGTCAGAGGCTCTCAAAACCTCACCAAGCTGGTGTGGTAGAAAAGTATTAATATTCCCACTGTAAAGATGAGTAAACTGAGGCAAAGATCGGTTAAGTGACTTACACGTAGTCACATGCCGCATCAGTAGTGGAGCCAGTAGGAGAAGCCAGGAGCACTGATTCCCAGTCATCTGTAATACCCACTGCACTATACTCCCCCTCCTATATTGGAAGGAGGAGTGAGATTTTCAAAAGCTCTCAGCCTTTGACCTAATTCTGGCTCCCATTGAAACCAATGAGACTTTAACCACTGACTTAATGGTACCAATCAAGCCAGTGCTCAGCACTTCTAGAAACTCCCCTCAAAAATGGTGACTATTAACATCACCAAAGTGACCCTAAAATACCACCAAAATGGCGCAGATGTTTGGTCCCACATTGACCCCTAAGTACTTTTTGCCCATTTGCTCTTTGAATGGTAAAATGAGTTGTCATGTCACATGGTAATAGGCTGGTCTTAAATAATTTCCCTAGTGCTTATTCATACAAGGAAAATTTATTCTTGTGACCTTGGAGTCTCAGAATTAAACAGAATAATTAGAAGAATTCTTCTATAATTGAAACTCCTAGCATGATTACGGGCAGCTTAGCTCCAGAGATTTTTACTTTTAATCTACCCCTCACAAACTCTGTAATGAACATTACAATGAAATGCGTCAGGCAATAATAACAATAATGATATGGTGCTACTTAAGAAGTCCAGTAATTTTATTTAGTAACGTGAGTGCCATAAACAGACTGCACAAGAGAACAATTTGATTGTAACGAATTCCTGACTTGAATTCATGGTTTTGAACTTACTTTCAATGAACATTGTATGAAAAAAATATGACTATCTGACTGAGCTACTAATTTTTATTTGAACATCAGCAGGCAAAAAGGACAAGTGAAACACGTGGAGAATATTTAATGTGGCTGCAGCCACTATGACAGAAATGAATCAGATGCACTCAAGAGTCAATGTATTATTCTCACGGAACTCTTTTCCTGCATTCTTTCCCATTGAAGATAGGAGAATATGAAGTGCTCAACAAACGTGTCATTCCTCTCTTTTTTCCCCATTTCACATATAATTAACTTTTGTAGTTTTTCCTGCCTCAGTTCAACTCATCTCTTTCTGCATACAATATTTTCTAATATGGAGGCACAATAAGGACTCTGTTTAGCAGAACCTCAGTGAGTTATCAATAAGTCAATACATATTCAGAAAGCAACATTTTCTCCTTAGCCTTGTCATGGAATGGATAGCTCTGACTTTCTTCTCTCCTACCACCAAGCTACATCACACACAAACATACCATATGGCCAATGAGAAATTTAATGTTCCCTAATAGCAATAAGTATATGTAAATAGTATTGGGGTCAGTACCCAGCATTAGGTTAAGCGGTTGGTTGGTAACTATCCAATGCTAAGCCAAATGCTTCCATAAAATTGCTATAGATTTTACATGAAATGGGATGAAATCCATAGGGTTCTATGCACATTAGTTATAAAAATGTAGAATTTAACAGCAATTTACCTCCTATCTATCAAATGTTTTAAGAGTTTGTGCAATTCTTTAGAGAGGATGAATTTGCTACATTCACCATCAAGTCAAAAGGGTGCAGGTGTATCAATCATCTACCACGCCACCAACCCCACACAGCCCAGCAGATTGCCAGCTAGAATACAGTCTGGCTTAATCAGGCTGCCAGACCAGGTCATTTTCATTAACTCTTTTGTTAAATTCTGTAGAATGGTTAAAATGTCTATAGGAAACTTATCATTCTCTGTTAAATCTATACAACTTTTCCAAAAGCAGGGTGTCAAAAAGTACTGAGTCTAAAAAATAATAATAATAATACAAAGGGTGGATTTGAAGTGCTGAGAAAGTGTTAGTGGAAGCAAACCGCTCACCACTACAGAGACACCAACGTTAGCAGTTTTTTCCGGGTTTGGAGGCAGGGGCGGCTCCAGGCCTCAGCACGCCAAGCGTGTGCTTGGGGCGGTATGCCATGGGGGGCGCTCTGCCAGTCTCCGGGAGGGCGGCAGGCAGACAGCCTTTGGCTGCATGCCCATGGAGGGTCCGCTGGTCCCGTGGCTCTGGTGGACCTCCCGCAGGCGTGCCTGCAGAGGGTCCGCTGGTCCCGTGGCTCCACAGCCATGGGACCAGCGGACCCTCCACAGGCACACCTGCGGAAGGTCCACCGGAGCCACAGGACCAGCGACCGACAGAGCGCCCCCGCGGCATGCCGCCATGCTTGGGGCGGCGAAATGTCTAGAGCCGCTCCTGTTTGTAGGCCTACATTCAGGCTGGCAATCTGCAAGTATGTGTGTTGGGAGTGACTGCGAATGATACGTTGATAAGAGGCAGTTGCTTCCCACCTAGATGGCAAATGGGCCAAATTCATGTTTACTGTTACACCATTAAAACTGACAATGTGACAGCTTGGATGGATTTGGCTCTGTAAACTTGCATCCCTCATAAGACAAGGCAGGTAGGCCTTAACAACTCAACCTCATGTTCAGTGGTTGCCTTTCCTCAGCTTTCTCTGTGTTCTAACTCAAAATTAAACAACTGATGTAGAGCTATATTTCAAAACAGGTCAATATAAATTTGGTTCTAGCTCCTTGCTTACTCTTATACCTTCCTTTTTCAAGATTCGCTCTTCCATCCCTCTAACTCTTCTGTTAGGGAAGTTCTCAGCCTCATATCTCTGCTTAGTGAAACCCACCTGGTCTGACTTCATGGGTGAATCAACAGAGTACCTCTGCACACAGATTTGATACATCTCCCTGTTAGGGCTTGTCTACACTACTAACCGGATCGGCAGGCAGTGACATTATACTAGACGCGATAAACTGACACCTGAGCACTCTCCCATCAACTCCAGTACTCCACCAGAACGAGAAGCACAAGCAGGGTCGATGGGAGAGCGTCAGCTGTTGACTTACCGCAGTGAAGACACCATAGTAAGTAGATCTAAGTAAGTTGACTTCAACTATGCTATTCACATAGCTAAAGCTGCGTAACTTAGATCGACCCCACGCGGTAGTGCAGACAAGCCATTAGAGATGAAGGGATATGGCGTTATAGGCTTTAGTTGCTCTCCTCAAAGCCTGAACCCCCTGCTACTGGTGCAATATATCTAAAATTCCACTGACTGAAAGTTAAAGTTCTATAGGAAATAAAGATATAGGTATAGCCAGCTAACATACACAGTTACAGTTTGGAGGCTCTGGCACTGGACTTGGACTCAAGAAATCTGTGTTCCACTTTTAGCTCTGACACAAATTTCCTCTGTGATTTTGGGCAACTCTCTATTTCTCTGTATGTCCCACTTCTCAGTTGGTACAATGGGGACGTTAATGCTTCCCTTCACCAGAGTGTGCCATGATTCATTATGTCTGTGAAATGCTCAGATATTACACCAGTAGAGGGTCATATAAATACCCAGATACAGAGAGAGACTCCAGAAAAAAAAATTACAGATTGTACCAAAAATAAGTGTGCTTCTCTCTCAGCGCTACCTACATGAATAAGCCATGGGGAAGGCCTGCAAGACTAAAATGGAGTATCTGAGATGATTAAAAAAGAGCAAGGGTTTGATTTTGTGGCCACAACTTCCTACTGTATATGCACAAAATTGTGAGAGAGAATATACATACTTCACACTAGGCAGGAGCAAATTTTTAGCGCATGCACACAGGGGAACAATTCTAATACCTGCATGCCAATGTTGTGTTTTGCAGGTCAAAATCTATTTTTCCAAACTAGTTTTGCATACACCTGAGTTAGAATTTGTAAAGTCTGTGTGTTGATTATTTTCAGAGGTAATCTTGCATGTATGAAAATAGAGATCTAGTAGAAGCCCAGCTGCAAACATGGCCCCACATCTCTACAAATGGTGATACAATTCTCTTGATTGAAAAAAAAATCCAGCTAACCAAAGGACAGCCAATTTTGTTCTGTTTCACTCCTCTATATTCTCCCTGGGATTTCCTATGAGAGAGAATATATTTTTTCTGATTTTGGAGAAGAATAGTTACCTTGTCCAAAACCAGTGATGGTGTGGCTCACTAACAATGTCAAACAGTAGAGTGCTGTACTTACCTAGAGCTAAACAGTCACCGAGTATTTTTTCTGATCACTATGAATCCTACCAAATTCTTCAGAAAATCTGAATATACATTTCATCCTGTGTATAATTTTCAGCTACTCCCTCTCCACTACTGTATTTTTAAAATTGAGAATATAGAACTGAATCAAAAGATAAATGGAATGAGAAACTGTGAAATCACTGAAATAAGTTTCAAAATTCACACCAGGAAAAACAATCTCTCAGAAGCTTTAATCCCAGTAACTTCATTATGTTTAACATTTTTCCCTATTCAACTCCAGAGCTATGAATCTTATACTGATTCTAGCACTTTGTTATCACTGCAGGTTCATTTAAACTCAGGTTTGCACCTGCTTTCTGATTGCTTGCATCCATTTACAAGTGTAAATCAATGAAACCTATTAGCATGTTCTCTGTGCTGCACTTTAATTTTTGATAGCAATGTATTATTAATGTAATCATCTCAACGAACCTTATACTGCATCAAAAGAAAAATTTGGAAGGGTTCAGAATACAGAAATTTAATAAGCAGAGTAGTTATTGTATAACACTGTATCATACTTTAAATCTGCAATGTAAATAATTGGCTGGATATTCAATATATATTCTATAACTAACTGGATCCAGGCATAGCATGTAACTAAGCCTAATACAGAAAATCCTTTTCATATAAGACAAAGAAAGCAATGAAAAGACTGTCCCAATGCAATCTGTGTAAATAATTCTAATGATGTTTTACAATATTTCCAGAAACAGTTATTATTGGTTTGCATCACTATTAGGTTTTTATTCTAAAACAAAAGCATTCCCATCCACCAAAGCCTTGGAAATACAGTGCATTTTCTACAATTGGGTTGTCCTTTGTAATATATACTTGGTAAAGGGTAATTATTTTTCCAGAAGAAGATAAGTTAAGGTGCTGATGAGATAACCTTAACATGCTTATTACAAAAGCAAGAGTAACAAACAGTAGTTTTTAATTTTAGAAGTAAATTCTCCTAGCAGATAAAAATATTACTTCAAGTACTGAGCTTGTCATTCAAGATGTAATCATGCTATTCCAGAAGCCTTGCAGTATTTGAAGGTTTGCATTCATTTCTCTAAGTTGTCCAATAAGAAATGGAAATAAGAAGTTTTTACTTTATTATTTATGCACTGCAGCAACTGTCTAAATGACCTTAATGCTGAGCATTTGGTCCACGCTTTTGTGACTTAAAAGAGTAAACTAATTGCAGTGCTTTATCTGTCAGGCTTCAAGGGAATCTACTTCTTGTCTTCAGCCTTTTAAAAACGGTGCTGCTCAGATTGACAAACTAAACAATGGGTTGTATTATACTTTTCCGTCATTGCTTGGGTTATTGTAAAATTTTAAAATCCTTACATTGTAAAATCCTTACATGGTCTCAGTTCTTTCCTTCTCACTGAAAGATAGCCCATCCCTGAGATCCCATCATATAGCTTGTGCACATCAACCAATGATCTGTGTTAATTCCTTAGGGTAAGAGGTGGAATGGTATTAGAAGTAGGCTTCACCAAGTAAATTTATGGTTTGTACCACCCTGGGAAAAACTAGTTTGTCCCAGCTTAAGGCATTTTCTATTTTGAAAACTGTTTCATTGTACTCTGAGGTTTAGTTATATAGTCAAATTGTGATTATATAAGGTGTTAGATTTGTAGATTAATTTAGGGTTGTACAAATAAAAAGTAAAAATGCAGTGGGCACAATACTAATTACATAATTATAATATTGACTATTGGAATGTCTGTATACATTCTGATTTGATATTTTCTCAGGGAAATTATACATGTCTTGACTCATATTTCTGTTTTCAATATTTTACAGACAAAAGCCAAAAACCATTTGCTTATATGAAAATGACAATATGCTAAATTGTAAGCTAAAAGCAGTGAGATATAAGCAGCATGCAGAGCTGTATACTACCATTCCTGGTCCATTTGGCCATGTAGCATTCTGTAGCAGAAGATCAACTTCGATGTAATAGATAGACCGAGCCTATTCCTCAGTTCTGAATGGCTGCATCCAAAGTTTGAAAAGATTCCTTCTATGCTTGATGGACATTGATGCAATTAGTTTTCCTAGTTCCTGGTTCAATCTCGGTTTAAGCCACTATTTACAAGCATTCTGCCCTAAGCTAGTTTTTCCCAGGAAATTGCCTGGGGTCAAACTAAAATTTTTTGTGGGATAGATAATGAAACTAGAATATATTTTATGTCTGATATTAGAGTATCCTTTATATATTATGGCTCTAACCTCTGAACATTTTTTAAATTAGCTTTTCATAATTAGGTTTAGAAATATATATATTGTTGCTGGTTGAACTTTGTGTTAATTTGCTTCAATTCAGCAAGCTGGCCCTCTTCCGAATGGCAGTTTATGAAATACAGTTGTTTATTTCTGTGTTACTGAACTGATGATAAGAAAGGCACACCATCTGATACTTGTGGCACAGAAACTGATTGCTATTTCGTGCTTCAGGGCATCAACTCTTTGCAGCGGTTATGATAGAATTCATCCCTCCTCTCATGTACAGCATCATACTATTCACTAGGTATATTTTGGGATATTTTACCTTCCTTTGAAACAATTAGGTATTGGCAACAAAGGCCTCAGAGCAGCAAAAAAAACTTAAGCATATGCTTAACTTTAAGAGCATACTAAAGAGCCACTGAAGTCAATGAACTTAGCTTGACAGTGCTTTTCTGAATTGGGGCCTAAAGCCCCTGTCAGGTACTGGCACTGCTAGAGACCAACGGCCTGATCCAGTATGGCAAACTCTATGGTTTCTATGTTATTGTTGGGCTCATATTTCCTTCACCCCCATGAGGCTGACTAGCTGGAGTCTTAAAGTACGTCTACACTACGGGATTATTCCGATTTTACATAAACCGGTTTTATAAAACAGATTGTATAAAGTCGAGTGCACGTGGCCACACTAAGCACATTAATTCGGCGGTGTGCGTCCATGGTCCGAGGCTAGCGTCGATTTCCGGAGCGTTGCACTGTGGGTAGCTATTCCATTTTTAGCCCCCCATTTTTTTTGTCCCCCAATTAAAAAGGGGTTTTTTTTTCCCAGGGTTCTCCCCTGCCCCTTTAGAAATTCAGGGTGAGAGCCTACTGCTGATGGGGCAAAAATCATTCTCATTCTCACGGGTGTTCTGGGTAAATGTCGTCACTCATTCCCTTCCTCCAGGAAAGCAACGGCGACAATCATTTTCGCGCCCTTTCCTGGATTTGCCCTGGCAGCGCCATAGCACGGGCAACCATGAGCCTGTTCAGCTTTTTTTTTTTTTTTTACCAGTCACCATATTGTTACTGGATTGCCGTGGACAGAGGCGATACTCCAGCGCTACCACAGCAGCATTTCATTTGCTTTTGACATAAAGCAGAGACGCGTTGACTAGTCTCGTACTGTCTGCTGCCAGGGTAACTTGGCAATGAGATGACGGGTATCTGTGCCTCTGTACTGTCTGCCTGCTATCAATGTGCCCCTGGCTGAGATCAGCGGGGGCGCAAAAGCAAAAACTGGGGGGGGAATTGCTCCCCGAGTCAATCTCTCCTTTATGTGTTCTAAAAATAGAGTCAATCTGCCTAGAATATGGGGCAAGTTGTACTAGAGAACAGTGTATTCAGAGAGCACAGCTGCTCCATGTCAGATCCTGCAGAAAGATGAGCCTACAAGCCATCACAAGGGTGACCCTGCAACAACCCCATTCCGTTGCTTCCCTCCCCCAACCTTCCTGGTGCTACCGTTGCCGTGTCCCCCCCATTTGTGTCATGAAGTAATAAAGAATGCACGGAAAAAAATCAGTGACTTGTTAGTGAGATAAAATGAGGGGGGAGAGCAGCCTTCCAGGGCTATGACAGTCCAGTGCAGGACATTAAGCGGTGGTGGGGAAAGGAGCCCGCATCCCACTACTATGATAGTCCAGGCAGTACAGAAATCTTTTCTTTACACGATGAAAGGAGGAGCTGAGTTGAAGGCTCAGCCCCTAGTTTTGCTATGATGAAGAAGTTATAAGCCGTTCTGTCCCATTACTGGGATGTACCAGGAATCATTCCGTATTTTTACCAAGCGCCCGCCCCCCGTGGCTTCACCTCAGCCAGCTAGAGATATTGAGCAGTTATCCAAGCATTGGAGCACTCACGGGCTGTTTTAAGGACCATTACCAGTTCCTATTGCACCATCTGCACTGGAGGGAGAGGAGCGAATACGCGCTTCACTGCTGCAAGGCATCGCGTCTACCAGCAGCATTCAGTAGACTTAGGGTGACATTGAACAGAAGTCCAAGAAATATTACTTTCCCTTTTCTTTCACATGGATGGGGACGGCGGGGCAGTAAATTGAGGAGCTATCCTGAACCAGCGTACAATGTGTTTGAACCTACGGCATGGGAGCTCAGCCAAGAATGGCAATTACTTTTCGAGACTGCTGTGCGACTGTGGATAGCTGGAGTCCTCAGTACCCCCTCCCTCATGACGTCCATTTGAGTCTCTGGCTTCCCGTACTCGCTTGTCACGCCAGCGACTGTGTAGCCCTGGAGATTTTTTTCAAACGCTTTGCATTCGTCTTCTGTTAATGGAGCTTTGTCAGAAAACAGATTTTTTTTCCCCATACAGCGATCAGATCAGTATCTCCTGCTACGGTCCATGCTGAGCTCTTTTATGGATTTGGGACTGCATCACCACCCATTGCTGCATCAGGGCTCCATAGCTGGGCAAACAGAAATTGTGAAAATCTAAATTCGCGGGGCTTTCCGTTTACCGCCACGCATCCGAGTTCAGATTGCTGTCCAGGAGCGGTCACCAGTGGTGCCACTGTGGCATACTGCCCGGAGACCAATACGTTGCATTTGGCGGCCACACTATACCCTATCGATATGGTAATACCGATTTTGCCGCTCTCTCTCTTGCGGGAGGAGTACAGAAACCGATATTAAAGAGCCCTTTATATCGATATAAAGGGCTCGTAGTGTGCGACAGGTACAGTGTTAAATTGGGTTTAACACTGCAAAATCGGGTCTTATACGCGATAGTGTAGACCAGTCCTTAGACATGGAGAGCCAAAGATCTGAAGCCTTTTGTATGAGACGCTGAATTCCTTTGAAACCTAGTATGAGATTGAATGTGCTTAGCATATCTCAGAATCAGACGCATAATGGCCATGGAGAAACTGATTCTTGAGAGATGTTGTCATAAACAGATAGCTAAGGGTTAAATGTTTCTTTTGGCCTTAAGGGTAACAAAGGGAACCAAACACCTGACCAGAGGACATCAGGAAACGGATTTTTCAAAGCTCAGGGAGGGAATTTTTGGGTGTCTGTGGTCTTTTTCTGTGTTCTGTCTGTACTCTCTCGGCTATGAGAGTGGATCTCTATTCTCTAGGCTTTTCTAATCTTCTGGTTTCCAAGTGTAAGTACAAAGTAGAAAGACAATAGGCTTATATGTTTTTTTTTTTATTACATGTGTGATGCGCTGGAATGTTTGAAATTGTATTTCTTTTTATAAGCTTTTATGCATTTTCTTTTAAGCAATTGACCCTGGATATGGTCACCTTTGATACAGAGACCATTTTATGTCTTTTTCTCTTTCTAAGACCTGTTTTGAGTTTTTTCTCTGTTAAGGCTTAAGAACGAAGGGAGGGAAATCTCATTGTGTTACATTGACCAGATTTGATCTGGCATAGCCTCTGGGTGAGGAGGGAGAGACACTTAATCTCTCTGGGTTTGTGTTTCCAAGAATTGAAGCAGGTAATCTTCCAGTGTACCAGGGCGGGAACATCTGAGGAAGAGGTAAAGAGGGGGAAGGGAAAGTGGGTTATTTCCCTTTTGTGGACTCCAGGGCTCTGAGTCTTGGGGTCCCAGGGGAGGTTGTGGGGAGGCCAGATTTGAGGCGGCACTGATTTCCTGTCTGTGCAGCGCTATCAGATCCAAGCTGGTAATTAAGCTTGGAGTTTTCATCTAGCATCCTTAGTTCTGAACTCTAAGGTCAGATCTGATCGGAAAGCAATGACCAGAGGTATACCAGCCAGTCAATACCATTTGGGTCTCCTTCCTTAGGCAGAGAGAGACAGCCCTGCATATTTCGGTGAGGAAGTATAAAGTTCACCCTGGGAAAAAGAAACAGGGAACTTAACCGTAAAAGCAGATAGAACACAATTTATGTTCAGATGAGACTGAGGTGTATGAGGTAGCAGCCTCTCATGGCTGGCAGACAGTTATCCAAACACTTCACTGGGAACCATCCTGACCTGTGCCTCTTGAAACCAGACATCAAGAACAGGATGGTACAGATCCTGTGTACGCGCAAGAGAACAAAATAGTTTTTTTAGATGCTTGCACACACAAACACGCATACTAAAATTCATGCACATTTACCGGAATTGCATGGGCAGCTCAGTCATCTAAAGCGTCAGCTTCATGGGAAATGTACTATGAATATGTATTTTAGACATAAAAACATGGACACATTTTTATGGTATTTGCACATGTAGGACATGAAAACCTGGCCTATTCACTTGTGCACCTTAGTAAATTTGGCTATAAATACTGACGCTGATCATAGATCCAATGTCTTGAACAGTGGCAAGTAAACTCTGTGCTTTTTATTCATTATCTAGTTTTCCACAACTCTGCCTCATTCATTTTCTTTGATGTTTTTTTCTTTTCTTGTTTTATCCAAGACTTAAGGCTTCAGGTAGTATTGATAAGCCAGAGGTAGAATATAAGTTAAAAAAGAGAAAATATTAAAGCCCTAATATTTGGGGAACTTTTTTTCCCTCCAAAACATATACGTTTTACTGTTATGAACCAGAATTGTATTGGAATATTATTAGCCATGTTCGTTGCCTCAGTGAAACATTACATGCGTACACACAGGCGCACCAGATTACAGTGGCGGCTTTGGCTGAACACATAAACAGGTCAGAATCAGCACAGAGCATAATTCAGCATTCTTCTTTTTCTTTTTTTTATGGATGCAAGAGACCAGTGTATTTGGAGATTTTGTTTGGGAGGGAGGCAAATTAACAGGCCGGCGCTTCCATTTGAGGACCTAGCGGTCGCCTAGGGCATCAGGTTTGGGGGGCAGCATTTGCCACCTTCGGCGCATTTGCGGGGGGGGTCCTTCTGCGCTCCGGGTCTTTGGTGCAATTTTCAGTGCGGGAGCGGGTCCTTCCGCGCTTGGTCTTGGCACCAATTCGGCGGCAGGGGTCCTTTCGGCTCCGGGTTCTTCGCAAGCAATTCTGCAGTGGCTCCTGGCACTCCGCTCCAGACCGCCGCCTGAAGTTGCCCCCGAATACCGCGCGAGCGCAGAAGGGACCCCCGCCTAGGGCGCCAAAAACCCTGGCGCCGCTCCTGATATGAGAGCTGATCAGAGGGTTAAGACTGCTTTAGAGTAGAGGATGTGTGTATTTGGAAGAAGGAAGCTGCATGAGGGGATAGAAAGACTGTATTTTACAGGGGATGGGAGGACAAGAAAGAACTGAGATCAATGAGTTGAGGAGACACTGAGGAAGGGAATGATTGAATCATTGGGAAGAGGGAAACATGGCGAGGGGAAAGAAAGAAGAATAGAAATAAGGAAGGTGGAAGAAACAGAAGAATAGAACCGACACTAAAATATGAAGGAATAAATTAGCCAAGTAAACTACAGAAGAAGAAAAATATGGCAGTGAAGGGGAAAGGGCAGAAAAAATTAAAATAACTTGTTTCTCTGACTCAAAGAATTCATAATGGCAAGTATTTAGAATAGATGGGAAAGGCTACTCCGTGCTTCATAGCACTCTCCACCCCCCCCTGGCTGCCTCCTGCACCCTAGAATCTTAATATCAAAAAATCTTTGAATCAGAATATCAAACATATATTTTCCAGGCCACTTGCACCTGCCAGTACAGTCCCATATTCATTTCCTGTTTATGTTTCTTTAGATTTATAAGAGATGTCTGCCATTTCAAAGTGCCCATCTGGGTGACCTTTGTAAACAAAGTCACAATCTCATCCAATATCATTAGTGTCATAAACAAACAAATAATGGACTGATCACCACACTAGGAAAGCCGATCACTCCTAAATGTTCTATGGACAACTTAAAGCTCCAAGACATAAACGGTTCCCACACTCTTTTAGAAACTTATATAGAGTCATCACAGAAAGCACCTTCACAAGCTTGCCCACTCCTACTTATCACGAGAGGCCAACAGTTCAAGCACCTCTGTCAATGGCAGCGTGGCACAAGCAGAGATGTTTGTCTCTCGCTTAACTAAGTTCAACCCCCTTCCAGGTTTTCCAGGTCAGAAAACAAACCAACACCAACTGAATCCTACTCAAATTCTAATGCAGGTCCCACGAGCATGGATATGAGGCGAGTGTGTGGGCTGCTACCATAAATGGCAGGACACACACTCTGCAGCATCGCAGCAATTTCCAGTGTCTCAAGATATTAAAATCATGCGAATTACTACATTAGTCTGTCCTAAGGTGACAAAGGCTTGAGTGATTAACATAGAGCGTTGTGGGCAAGGTACTAACAAACTTCACAGGACTTTAAAATAAAGTGGAACTCTTTACCAAGCTGCTGCTGCACCCTCTGTAATTCACTCTGTCTCCTCACTCCTCCCTATCCTTCCTTGTTCCTGTCCTTCAGACTCCAACAGCAGTGCTCCCAGTTCTAATTCACAAGCAACATCGAACACCACAAAGGTCCATCTCCAAAGTCAACAGTGCTAACTCTGTTCATCAATGCAGAAATTATATGTATGTTCCTTGCTAGTGGTTGCTACCAGAATACTCAGTCACAAATTTTGATGTTAACCGAACCGCCTACATGGGCAAAACAAATGGCCATCTCAGTCTGGTCACTAATGTAACTGCTAACAGACCCTGATGTCAGAGGCGGGATCAAACCTGGCGACCTCTGGACCCAATGGCTGTTAGCTACAGCTGTAGAGCAGACTCAATTTTATCTGTCTCTCTTTAAGTGTATCAGTGCCACTAGATGGGACAGAACACCACACTAGGAAGTGTGTGCGGTTACACCAACAGTATACTCTCAATTCCAATTCGTTCTGAAGATTCCCTATGTTACCAGTTATCTTCACCTATCTGGATTGGCGGAAGATTTACTCCATCCAGATTCCAAAAATATCACAAATATCTTCACATTTTAAACACTCTATCAGTTTTACATCCCTCATTCATGTCAGTGCCACATGACTCCTAATTTGGGATGTCTCAGGTCTTTCTCACTCTCTGGCATTTTGAGATTTTAGCTTCATATCCTATTGTTTAAGCCATCAAAAACTCCACTCCTTTTTATCCATGCATGCTTGCCAAGGCTGCCTGGGTCTCCGGTTCCGAATCTCTGCACTTTCACTAAAATCGGCTTTTGATGTTCAGCCATTGGTCGTTTTGCATGTTTTTCCTCATTAACCCAGATTTCATAATTCCCCTGGTGAAAAATTAGCTAGGGTCGTATCCTTAACTCTCATATATACATTTTTAAATTTAACATTTAATATTGAAAACACTGCATTATCGTGGACTCCCCCTTCAAAAGTGACATACAATACCATGGGTGAGCTTCACAGGAATACAAGTACCAGAACGTCTGGTTTTTTTAGTACCACTGTACAAACTTGCTAAGTTACTTAGGGAAATTAATCCTATTACACTGCTCAAGAAAAAGGCAGATTGAAAACGGGCTCAAGAAATAAACCAAAAAGGGGGGAGCTGTCATAAAGAGCAAACAACAGTTACTTCAAGAGCCAATAATATTTTGTTCTATCTCATACAGGGTGTGGCAGTGCCTATGGGAGTGCGATGTGCAGCTTGCACGACTACTGTTATTAGCAGCTGCATTAGCACCAGAGAAACATCAACACTGCCTTCTGAGTAAGACAATCTCACATGATGAAGACATTTTGTACATGTGTACGGGACGCTCTCAGAAAATGAGAGAAGTTTGTTCAGCTAAATATTCTTGCGTAAGCATACTAGGTGTGATCATCATCTCTGCGTCAGCATCAGGTTTGAGTTCTCTCGCTGTATTTGATGCGAATTCAGATATTCGATATTTCTCAGAGCTCATCTTGTACTCTAGATCCTCGAGACATATAGCAAGCGACAAATCCCGAACACATTGTCTACTCCTTATTCATCTGTACAGCATAAGTCTTCTCAGAGGAGGATGAATATAGTCCTCATTCCCCATATTTATCTCCCTATCGATGACTGTCATAGTAATCGTATGTGTTACACTAGATATCCTAGGTGACGTCTGTCCCTACATAGTATCACAGATACCATATAATAACAACTCACATGGTACATGCCCCATGTTATGCACGGACTGTTTGGCGCGTCTCGATCTTGATGACATGATTTAGGACCTCAGCGTAGGCTTCGTGGATTTTATGCTCATTCAAACATTCGCATTTAGGATACCCTCACATTCTTTCCTCTCGATGTCTTTATATAGCGCGGACTATTCTACGTGCTCCGAGATCCCTAAACAGTCCCAACTTCTTTTACCTGTGAAGGTAGATGTGCAATCTTTACACAAAGTGCCCAACTATACTGGACAGCTAGTATGGCCCTATTATTAGCCTCATTACAACAAAAGGTAATATAAGTGGCAGAGGGTCTAACTAAGTTGCGCAAGGATCACAAAGCAGTCATCATTCCAGAACACACGAGTTGGCCTAACCGTCGCAGATACCTGTGCTCCTCCGACCAGTGCCATCCACATCATGCCCTACATACTGACTGAAGATGTAGGGGAAATACCGGCAGACACTACAGTGTTGGCAAATGTTAAGATATTAAAGGGGCCTCCGTATGTCATCAGAAAAGAAGGTGCCCCATCAGGCCCAAATCGGGAAGTCCAGGCTTAATGGTGATTACATAGTCATGTACTCCACATGCACTCACACTAGGGATTCAATACAATTAAAGCCGTGTGACATCGCTCCTTGACTTCTCTTGTGCCACAGCCCTACTGACACAGCTACTTTATGACATCTCTGCGAAGACGTACGGCACTGCGACAATTTAAACCCTCTGCCCCCCAGTGTAATGTTTTCTGCCACTCCCTTGGCCCAGTATCTGTCAGAAGGAAGGGCTGTGTGGCCACGTCCATCATTCATTCTTTTGGGGACCCCCTTGCGTATGTCTGTGACCCCAATCTGGGAAGAAGATTTTCTGGAAAGTGAGCTGCACTTCTTTTCAGACTAGCCCCCCATCCCCTGCATATAGTTTGCCAACCCAGGGGATGTTTGGAGCTAAGAACTCTACATCAGAGCTTAGACTCAGGTTCAATAACCCTGTATATTGTCACCTTGATACAGAGACCATTTTTATGTCTTTTTCTTTCTTTTTATATAAAGCTTTCTTTTTAAAACTTGTTGGATTTTTTTTCTAGTTGGGGCTCAAGGAGATTGAGTCTGCAGCTCACCAGGGAGTTGGTGGGAGGAATTGAAACAGGGTGATCTTCCAGGGAGGAAGTAACGAGGAGACAAGGGGAGGGGGTTGTTTCCCTTTGTTGTGAGACTCAGGGCATCTGAGTCTTGGGGTCCCCCCGGGAAGGTTTTGGGGAGACCAGAGTGAGCCAGGCACTGAAATTCCTGGCTGGTGGCAGCGCTATCAGATCTAAGCTGGTAATTAAGCTTGGAGGTTTCATGCTAGCATCTCATTTTCTGAACTCTGAGGTTCAGATCTGAGTCGGAAAGCAATGACAGATGTATACCAGCCAGTCAATACCATTTGGGTCTCCATTCCTTAGGCAAGAGAGAGACAGCCCTGCAGAATTTCTGAGGAAGTATAAAGTTCACCCTGGGAAAGAACAGGGGAACCTTAACCGTAAAAGCAGATAGAACACAATTTATTTTCAGATGAGACTGAGGTGTATGAGGTAGCAGCCTCTTCATGGCTGGCAGACCAGTTATCCAACACTTCACTGGGAACATCCTGACCTGTGCCTCTTGGAAACCAGATCAAGAACAGATGGTAACAGAGCTGTGTACGCTGCCAAGATGAACAAAATAGTTTTTTAGATGCTTGCACACACAAACACGCATACTAAAATGCATGCACATTTACCGGAATTGCATGGGCAGTCAGTCATCTAAAGGTCATTCATTGGGTAAATGTACTTATGAAATATGTATTTTAGACATAAAAACATGGACACATTTTTATGTGTATTTGCACATGTAGGAGCATGAAAACCTGGCCTATTCACTTGTGCACCTTAGTAAATTTTGGCTATAAATAACTGAACGCTGATCATAGATCCAATGTGCTTGAACAGTGGCAAGTAAACTCTGTGCTATTTTATTCATTATCTAGTTTCCACAACTCTGCCTCATTCATTTTCTTGATGTTTTTTTCTTTTCTTTGTTTTATCCAAGACTTTAAGGCTTCAGAGTAGTATTGATAGCCAGAGGGTTTAGAAATTAATTAAAAATAAGAGAAAATATTAAAGCCTAATATTGGGGGAACTTTTTTTCCCTCCAAACATATACGTTTTACTGTTTGAACCAGAATGTGTATTGGAATATTATTAGCCATGTTCGTTGCTCAGTGAAACATTACATGCGTACACACAAGGCAGCCACCAGATTAAGTGGGCTTTGGTGCCTAACAGGTCAGAATCAGCACAGAGCATAATCAGCATTTTCTTTTCTTTTTTTATGGATGCAAGAGACAGTGTATTTGGAGATGTTTGTGTGGGAGGGAGGGCAAATATAAGCAGGGCCGGCGCTTCCATTTAGGGGACCTAGGCGGTCGCCTAGGGCATCAGGATTTGGGGGGGGCAGCATTTTGCCACCTTCGGCGGCAATTTGGCGGGGGGGGTCCTTCTGCGCTCCGGGTCTTTGGTGGCAATTCAGTGGCGGGGGGTCCTTCCGCGCTCTGGGTCTTGGGCACCAATTCGGCGGCAGGGGGTCCTTCCGTGCTCCGGGTCTTCGGCAGCAATTCTGCAGTGGGTCCTGCACTCGCTCCAGGACCCGCCGCTGAAGTGCCCCGAATACCGGGAGCGCAGAAGGACCCCCGCCTAGGGCGCCAAAAACCCTGGCGCCGCTCCTGAATATGAGAGCTGATCAGAGGGTAGACTGGCTTTAGGGATAGAGGATGTGTGTATTTGGAAGAAGGAAAGTGCATGAGGGGATAGAAAGACTGTATTTTAAGGGGTATGGGAGGACAAAGAAAGAAACTGAGATCAAGTGAGTGAAGGAGACACTGAAGGGAAGGGAATGATTGAATCATTGGGGAAGAGGGAAAACAATGCAGGGGGAAAGAAAGAAGAATAGAAATAAGGAAGGTGGAAAGAAACAGAAAGAAATAGAACCGACACTAAAATATGAAGGAAAAGATGAGCCAAGATAAACAACAGAAGGAAAGAAAAATATGGAGTGAAGGGGAAAGGGGCAGAAAAAATATAAAATAACTTGTTTCTCTGACTCAAAGAATTCACTAAATGGCAAGTATTTTAGAATAGATGGGAAAGCTACTCCGTAGCATCATAGCCACTCTCCACCCCCACCCTGGCTGCCTCCTGCACCCCTAGAATCTTAATATCAAAAATCTTGATATCAGAATATCAACATATATTTTCCAGGCCACTTGCACCTGCCAGTACAGTCCCATATTCATTTCCTGTTTATTGTATTTCTTTAGATTTATAAGAGATGTCTGCCATTCAACAGATGCCCATCTGGGTACCTTTGTAACAAAGTCACAATCTCATCAATATCATTAGTGTCATAACAAACAAATAATGGACTGATCACCACACTAGGAAAGCGTCACTCCTATAATGTTCTATGGGACAACTAAAGCTCCAAAGAACATAAACGTTCCCACACTCTTTTAGGAAACTTTATAGAGGTCATCACAGAAAGCACCTTCACAGCTGCCCACTCCTACTTATCACGAGAGGGCAACAGTTCAAGCACCTCTGTCAATGGCAGCGTGGCACAAGCAGAGATGTTGTCTCTCGCTTAACTAAGTTCAACCCATTCAGGGTTTTCCAGGTCAGAAAACAAACCAACCACCAACTAGAATCCTACTCAAATTCTAATGCAGGTCCCAGAGCATGGGTGGTGTGGGCTGCTACATAAATGGCAGCCACATTCTGCAGCAGCAGCAGCAATTTCCCAGTGGTCTCAAGATATAAATCATGCAGAATTACTTACATTAGTCTGATCCTAAGGTGACAAAGGCTTGGATAAGCATAGCAAGGTTGTGGGCAAGGTACTAACAAACTTCAACAGGACTTTAAAAATAAAGTGGAAACCTCTTTACCAAGCTGCTGCTGCACCCTCTGTAACTCTCACTCTGTCTCCTCAACTCCTCCCTATCCTTCCTGTATCCTGTCCTTTCAGACTCCCAACAGCCAGTGCTCCCAGTTCTAATAATCACAAGCAACATCTGAACACCACAAAGGTCCATCTCCAAAGTCAACAGTGCTACTCTGTTCATCAAATGCAGAAATATATGTATGTTCCTTGCTATGGTTGCTACCAGAATACTCAGTCACAAATTTTGATGTAACCGAACCCCTACATGGCAAACAAATGGCAATCTCAGTCTGGGCACTAATGTAATGCTAACAGACCCTGATTGTCAGAAGGCGGGATCAAACCTGGGACCTCTGGACCCAACTGGCTGTTAGCTACAGCTGTAGAGCAGACTCATTTTATCTCTCTCTTTAAGTGGTATCAGTGCCACTAGATGGGACAGAACACCACACCTAGGAAGTGTGTGGGTTACACCAACAGTATACTCATCAATTCCAATTCTTCTGGAAGATTCCCTATGTTACCAGTGTTATCTTCACCTATCTGGATTGGGAAGATTTACCTCCATCCAGATTCCAAAAATATCACATAATATCTTCACATTTAAACAGCTCTATCAGTTTTACATCCCTCATTCATGCAGTGCACATGGACTCCTAATTTGTGGATGTCTCAGGTCTTTCTCACTCTCTTTGGCATTTGGAGATTTTAGTTCATATCCTATTGGTTTAAGCCATCAAAACTCACTCCTTTTTCATCCATGCATGTTGCGCAAGGGCTGCCTGAGGTTCTCCAGTTTTCCATCTCTTGCACTTTCACTAAAATCGGCTTTTGATGTTCAGCCATTTGGTCTTTTGCATGTTTTTCCTCATTAACCCAGAATTTCATAATCCCCTGGTGAATAATTAGCTAGGGTCGTATCCTTAACTCTCATATATACATTTTTAATTTAACATTTAAATGAACACTGCATTATCGTGGCTCCCCTCAAAAGTGACATACAATACCATGGGTGAGCTACACAGGAATACAAGTACAGAACGTCTGGTTTTTTAGGTACACTGTACAAAATTGCTAAGTTACTTAGGGAATTAATCCTATTACACTGCTCAAGAAAAAGCAAATTGAAAACGGGCTCAAAAATAAACCAAAAAGGGGGGAGCTGTCATAAAGAAGCAAACAACAGTTACTCAAAATAATATTTTCTAAACAGGGGATGCCTATGGGTTGATGCACTTTGCACGACTAGCTGTTATGCAGCTAATACCCCAAACTGACACTGACTCTGGAAGCATATAAGATTATAGCGTCACTTGAATGAAGAATTTGTCAGCAATTTCTCAAGCATACTGTGTGACATCACCTCCCTCAGCATCAGGTTTGTTTCCTTATTCGAACAATTCCATAAACCTACTTATTATGGTGAAAGCAAACAAAACCCCACTTGGTACTACTTTTATTTCCATCTTACAATAGTTTCTCAGAGGAGTGATGAAGTACCAAATTTTAGCTCAAGCCCACAGCTTCAGATCATATTTTAACTATTTTGGTGGGGGGAGCACAATATTCAGACAAAAAAGGTCAGGCACTAAGGTTTATGCACAACTGTGCATCTCATTTGTGCATGCTGCTCACATAGGTGTGGATGTGCTCATTCAAACATTCATTTAAATACCTAAATTCTATACTTTAGCTTGTAACACTATTACTTTGTAACAGTATTTTTACAATGGGTAATGTGCAATCTTTACAAAGTGCCAACTATACTGGACACTAGATGCCTATTATTAGCCTCATTACACAAAAGGGTAAATAAAGGCAGAGGGGTTAAATAAGTTGCCAAGGATCACAAAGCAAGTCATCATCAGAACACACGAGTTCCTAACTCCAGGTCCTGTGCTCAGACCATCCATCCACACAGCCCCTATGAAGTGTAGGGAAATACCGCAACACTACAGTTTGGCAAATGTTAAATATTTAAAGGGGCTCCTGTATGTCATCAAAAGAAGGTGCCCCATCAGGCCAAATCTGAAGTCCAGGCTTAATGGTGATTACATAGTCATGTACTCAATGACATCACCACTAGGGATTTACAATACAATAAAGCCGTGTGAGCATCTGCTCCTACTCTCTTTCCACAGCTATGACACAGCTACTTTATGACATCTTCTGCGAAGGGTACGGCACTGACCAATAACCCTCTGCCCCCCAGTGTAATGTTTTCTGCTCTACTCCCTTTGCCCAGTATCTTCAGAGGAAGCTGTGTGGCCACTCCATCATCATTCTTTTGGGGGACCCCCTTGGTAGGTCTGTTGATCCCCCAATCTGGGAAAGATTTTCTGGGAAAGGAGCTGGCACTTCTTTCAGACTGAGCCCCCCATCCCCTGCATATAGTTTGTGAAACCCCAGGGGATGTTGGAGCAAGAAACCTCTCAAGAGCTAGACTCAGGTTAGCCAGAGGTTGTACCATATTCCTTCAGCCAATACCTGAGAACCTTTTCTAAAAGTAATGGGACAGGTCTCCCTCTGAAGACAGCAGATAGGGGGAGCAACTGTCCAATATCCAGTGAAGATCTCAGGAGTGCCTACAGTCCAGGTGCGTAGAGAAGTTTTCAGAAGAAAACTATTCTGGATGGAAGTGCGAGGGCACAAACACTGGGTTCCCAATGACACCCAGCTCTCTTGTTTTTTGGTTCCTTTGCAAACCACTTGCACAACCAGAGCACTGTCCTGAACCATTCTCAAGGCTCTGAAGCGAGACAATTGCAAAACAACTTCAGCACATGTGCACACACACAGGGGTGAGAATAACGTGAGAAAGTCTTTGAGTATTAAGACATCAGGATTAGTGCAACAAACGAAACCTGTGTAAAATTAACACTTTGGATATACTTTTAGGGATAACAATTAACTCTGATCATAACGATTGACAAAATCATTAATGAAAATGTTAAAAAGAGAGAGGGGCTCACTCCCTCCTTCCAATTAAAGTATTTAAAGAAGAATTCCAGTTGTTTGCAGAAAATATATGTTGCCAGGGTGATTGGTATAGGTCTAGAATGAACTTCCCTTTGGTTGTGGTGGCTGTATCTTTGTGTACACATCCAGTAAACTGCTTCTTTGCATTTCAGTCCCAGGCCTGGAATTACCTGACTCAAGCACTCTAATTACAACTCTGATATGGTGACTGAAGTGTCAGAAAGTACAGAGCACTACAGGGTGACAGTGTCATTCTGTTTCCCAAACAAAGGACCTTCTTCAGGCAGGAAATATTTGTATAATGAATGTTACCTTCTGCACCAGGAAACTGTGTATTTGAAATATTAAAGAACATTCTTGATATTATGCAGGCAGAATCTAAAATTGATTCTAACAGGAGAGGGAGCTCTCACTACCCCAACTAAGTAGGAGGGGAAGCTGTGGGAGAGCACCCTTTCTCTAAGCCAGGGAGTGGAGGCAGAGTTGTGTTCCTCCAGCTCCCCCTTTGCCATAGACTGGCAGGGTCAGCTCTACCATTTTTGCTGCCCCAAGCAAAAAAAAGAAAGGCAGCTGCTCAGACTGCCGAAGCAAGGGGAAAAAAAGAAGTGCTCAGACTGTGCTGCCCCAAAAATGGATGAAATGCTACCCCAGGTGTGTGCTTCATAGAATATCAGGGTTGGAAGGGACTCCAAGAGGTCATCTAGTCCAACCTGCTGCTCAAAGCAGGACCAATCCCCAGACAGATTTTTGCCCCAGATCCCTAAATGGCCCCCTCAAGGATTAAACTCACAATGCTGGTTTTATCAGGCTAACGCTCAAACCACTGAGCTATTCCCCCCACTTTCTCTGCTAGTGCCTAGAGCCGGCCCTGTAGACTGGGACTTAGGCAGTGAGGTCTAGTGGTCACAACAGGAGTCAGGAACCAGAGTTCAGCAATGGAGACAGAGTCAGGAGTAAAGCCAAGGGTCAGAACTAGAGTCAGGAATCAAGTCAGGGTCAGAGCCAGCGATGGAGCATAGAAGCAGGGATCTGGAACAAGGCAGGAGGGTAGGAATCAGGGACAAGACAGGGCCCAGGAGAAGGCAGGGTCCAATGTAGCAGTCACCCAAATATTCAGCTAATTGCTCAGACAACTTCCTGTGCCTCCTCCTGGCTTAAATAGTGAATCTGAGCCAATCAGAGAGGCCACATGTTTCCTCCAATTCAAAGCTTCATGGTGGTGCGTATGATGAACTAGGATTCACCAGCCCACTCTCCCTGCTAGTCTTAGCAAGCTGCTGGGTGATAGCTGTGGTCTAAGGACTACCTGGGGATCTGTGAAGGAGGGTTTGAGACCCATGATCCCTCACATTCTTATTTTAACCCTTATATGCAGAGTTTTAAGTGAATCTGGGGGTGGTATTATCCCAACAACCGCACTCCCTCTGCAAAAAAACCCAGCATTCTCATTTGTTATAGCCATGCTTTCTCCTTCTCTTTTTCTCCAATCCTTCTACCTCCTCCTTGCTACAGTGAGAAAGAGAGAGCGAGAGAGCTCATCATTCTGCTAGATGAAAGACTTCCCGCTGCTCCCCTCTCCCCCCGTCTTCTTATTGCTGGAATAGGGTAAGAAGGGCTCTCCACTCTCACTGTTGAGTGCAGGGATATAGGAGATCTCCATACTTCATGCCTCCTCACAAGAGTCTCTCTTCTCTCTCTTGATTTACTCTTTTTTTATTTCTTGAATTTTCTCTTTTTTTGTTTTTATTCGCCAAAAGGAAATTCAATCAACCTCCCCGCATCCTGCCTTAACTTTACAATTGAGCATTTAAATGCCCAGATTAGGACATTCAAAAAAATATTTTCTACAGTAAATCAGCCAAACATGTAATAAGGCATTAAAACTTAATGGCACATACCAATATACAAAGCAAGGTGTGAGAATCATGGTTGTTATGGTAAGCATCACTTTGAATGTCCTGACTTTTTCTGCATTTAAATTTCCAGCCATAGCTTTACATTGGCTCAGCTTTCTTCATCGACCTTTATAAAATGTAAATAAAATATCATTTCCAAACTGCTATGGTCTGACATTTGAAATGTTCTCATTTTAAGCATATGCACACACACCTGAAAATGCAAGCATTTCTCTGGCTGAACTAGTAGAGAACTGACGCAGAGCTGAATGCAAAGATGGATGCTGAGCTGGACTAATCAGGTGCAACCATAAATATAGAACAGCTATGATTTCAGAGCTGCTGTAACATCATCTTGCTATGCACTTAATACATGAAATATAAACAATATGTATAGGCAGCACTCAGTGTTGGATTCTAATACCCCTTAATGTCAATCTGAATGCCAATGTTTATCGCAAGCATAACCATCTTTGCTCCTGATCTTACAAATCACGATTAGTGGTCCTGTCAAAAATATATGCATTGTTAATAAAAGTCACATCTACCTCCCATAAAAGGACTGCAGGCTTGTTTTTGCTTCATATGTAATTCATGTGTTCAATATTAATTGTACAGTGCTGCCAGAATATGAATGCAATCAACTGGCTTTTGAAAAAATCCCCATGTAATTTGAAAGCAAACGATAGGATGTTTTTATCCAATATTTCCTTAATTTGTGAAACCTTGGTGTTCTGCTGCTGAAGAAATTAAATAACTGCTCTGATACCAATAAAGGAAGATACAATAAAGAATTAAGATGAAAAATCCAGAGCAAAAGCTTTCACAAAAATTGCCTGCAAAATGCTATTTATAACAGATTTTGACTCAGTATAATGCTGGCAAATCAGCAATATACAGTAATTCAGTCTCCACTATATAGAGCTATTTCACAGGAAAGAGTATAAAAACTGACAGTGAATTCTACAGTATGGTACAACTTTGGTTTCATGCAGGGGATGTGATCTTTTCTAAAAACAAACCAAAGCTGAACAGCTAGGAATTAACCTTGTCAGAAAAAAACAGTGTAAATTGCACCATTTTCTCAGACACTGAGCCCTGGTGCCCCGAAAGTGTGCCCTTAGAGGCCTTCATTGCCTGCTGGCAAAGCACTCACTGACATGTAACAGCAACTCCTATCAAGCCTGACCAACTCTCTAAACCTAACACATTACTATAAAGAATGTTGTGTAGGGTATCTAATGAAAATGAACAGCATGCCAGTCATCATGGGTTTTGCATGATATATGCCTATGTGTTAATTGAAAAGTTGTCTGTGTCTACTAAAAACATGTTTAAAAGCATGTAACAAAGTAGGTTGGATTACAAGCCTTCCCCAGGCAAAGGAATGTTGACTTACCTGTTCACCTAGATCCCTGCTGAGAATCTAATATCATGAAACCAATACAAAGGATACTTCATTTGCATTTTAATGCAACAGAAAAAGCAAGTTATCAGGAGGATTAAAAAAGCAGAATGGTGTCAGCTCCCCAGAACATAACAGCAGGGGAAAAGAACTTTATTTGGGGATATACTTCAGAAGAGTGCATTTCAGTGGTTTACTGGACTATAAGAAGAAGAAAACTCCTTTGCTATCCATCAGTAGACAAAAAGAGGACAGTCTCTTTGAATGGTGGATCTCTTACCATGGGGGTAAAAGAAACTTATCTTAGTTAAGGATTGTAGCCTGTTGAGTTACATTTTAGTCACTAGGAAGCACCATTATATTTTTGTGTTTTATTTCTAACCATTCTCTTTTTCCATTGTCTCTGCTTAGTGTCACTTAAATCTCTGTTCTTTATTAATAAACCTATTCTTGTTTTAAATCTCAATGCCGTTCAAGTAAAGTGAGGCATGTATCCTCTGCTGAGCCGACAGACTGGTGTGCATTCTGTCTCTTTAGAGACAGCAGACTTGCTAATTTGTGAGAGAGCAGTGTCAGGGGCTGGATGTTGCAGGCAGACACTTCTGGAGAGTCTGGTTTAACCTGCAAGGCAAAGTTAAGACAGGCAGAATCCTGAGGAATCTGCCAGGCTGCCTAACAAGGAGCTGTCACTCAGGCTAAGTATACTGCAATAAAAACCTCATAGCACTGGGTCTCAAAGCCCAGATCAGGGCTCAGGCTGCGGGACTAAAAACAACAGTATAGACATTTGGGCTCAGGCTGGAGCCCAGGCTCTGAGACTCATGCTTCAGTCTGAGCCCAAATGTCTACAGTGCAATTTTATAGCCCCACAATCCATGCCCAAAGAGCCTGAGTCAACCAATCTGAACTGCCACAGTCATGCTGCAGGTCTTCTGTTGCAGTGTAGACATACCCTCAATTTAGCAGAAACCCCTCTGTTTAAGTCAAACCTGCGAAATTCCATAAAAAAACCAGCTAGGGGCAGAGGAAGAATTATATGTAGCCCAGTGATTAGGGCACTCATCCATCATGTAGCAGCCCCTGGTCCAATTCTCCCCTCTGCTTGATGAGGAGAAGGGATCTGGAGAGGGATCTCTCAGCTGAGTGCCCAAACCACTGGGCAAAAGTCATTCCCTCTCTGACTCAATAAAAAAATAATGATTGAATACAAAGTGGAATGGCTTCAACTACAGAGACTGAGAGAGACCCACATCAGAACATCCTATGACTTTTTCCTTTGTGGTTGTGGGCCTGAATGTCCATGCTGCAGTGCAGTATTACAGGCCTTGCTCATAACCGAGGCTGAGTATGTGCTAGGTAAAGGTGGAAGTTGAGAGGCCAATTCCTGTCTAAGAGCTAGACTGTGTCCAATCCCTGCATGGGACTGTGGAGGGGGGGTAGTGGGCTGGTTAATTAGGTGTAAAGAGTAACTTGCCACAACTACAGTGCTTACACTCACTCGGTAAAAGTCACTCTTGTCCAGAGAACCTGCATGAAGCCTAATCACCACTGAAGAGTGGTGATATCAGACTTCAATAATGCAAAATACTTGGGATGGGGAGCAGAAAGGAGTGTATTGTACCCAGAGAGTGCAAGGACTGGTTCCTGCGGAGTGCTGTTGTCATACCGGAAGCGGCAGGGAGGAGGCAGGGGCCAAGGCAGAGTGGGCTGGCTGCAAAGTGGAGTGCTCACTGCACCCTATTAAGCTGTGCACCAGGGAATTCAGATAGAAAGAGTGCCTCCCCGAGCTCTCTGCTGAGCCAATGCCTAATAAGCACCAAAGAGCCTTAAATAAAACAAGCTTCATTTCTCTCCCACTCATTCTAAAGGTTATATTGACCTTTAAAAACTAGGTACAGCAATTTTGGTTTTGCAAAAGGTTATTTTATGTAGGGGAAAGAAATCAAGAAAAAATATATAGTGTGATCTTTATGAAGTGTAAAGAGTAATGAAGTTATTCTTAGAATAGCAGTTTTCTTCCATGTGTGTTAAATGTCATTTAAAGTTCATTTGTATGGAATATGCAGCATTTCACTTCGAGGTTCAAATCTACCACAGGCTGGTAGTGACTGCCTTCAAGGGACTGCTGTTAGCCTCCATCCAATTCCCACTAAAAAATAGTCCATATCACATAAAACTACCACCGCAACTAGCATTAATTTGCATCCTTAGCAAAAAAGACAGAATGGAAATTATACTACCTTGTCTTTCCTGTGGATGTCCCCTTACAGGTCAGTGCGGAGGGCAGAATGCAGAGGGGAATCTTGGACTGTCACCATTCATACAGTTCCTATTCTGTCATCCACCTCTATCTGAAAGTGGGTACAAATGACAAGCCAATTTATAAAATAGTAAAGGGCACACTAGTCTGAGCCAAAGCAAACGCTGCATCTACGGAGCAGCTCTCCAATGTTCAGGAGAGATGGATTCTGCAGGGAGCAAATGCCCTTTTCTAAAAAGAATAGTTGAGTTCAGAAAATGTAAGTTGGAAAGTTTTAAAAAATCTTATTGAGTTTGAGGCAGCTGGTGTATCATACTTCTCAATCATCTTATGGATCTGCCCCATGGCCAGACACCTCTGGAGGACCACAAAGATCTGTTGCTGATGAAGCAATTGATATTATTTTCAATGTTTTGCATTCATGTCTAGATACTGAGTGATGGAGGGCACAATATTAAACCAATCCATGCCCCTGCCTCCAACAACTGAAGACAGACTCTCAGCCAAGGGAAAGAATCAACAATTCCCAGTCTCAGCCAGCAACAAACTCATCAACTGACTAACATCCAAATTAAGCAATGTGCCTTGTACCACATCCTGAAGGTAGGTAAACTCTGCCTCTCTCAAACTTAAGGAGGAATTAATTTCAAAGATGGAGGCTCTGCACTCAGAATGTCCTTCTACAAAGAAAGAGAAAAAGTGGAGCAGCATTTGTCTATCTAAAACTGAGGGGAGAGGCTGACTTCATTTGATGACATAAAAGCATCCAGTAAAGGAAATGGAGTGAATGGTAGTTTCCACATGAGCACCTCCCCTTTTCCCTACTGTAACACAAAAGATCTAGTTACTCCCTCTGTAGGCACATGCATTTTAGAAGTCGTAAAGTGATTTGATCAGTCAGCTGTGAGCTGGTTAGAGAGAGATCTGAAAAAGACACTTGAAATGCATGGATCACCGCCTATTATCACAAAACACTCTTTTAGTTCATCATATTGCAATGAAAAACTATATAAGGAGCCTTATTCATAACCCTTTTGTGTGTCCTTATTAGCTACTAAAGTATACTAGTGATTTGGACCAACTTAATAAAGATACCCAACCACAACTACCCATAGAGAACCAAACTTGGAAATATCTATTTCTGAGTTGTATTCTGAAATAACACAGACATTTTTCTTTTTAACGTACTTGTACAGACACATCCACTGTTCTAACCTTTAAAAACTCAGAAATCCTTTACATAGCAGAAATGTATGGGAAATAATTTTTTCCCACAAAAATCCCCCAAAATACAGTAGATTAAGGGCCAAATCAGAAAAGCTGTCAAAGGCAGGTGCAAATGGACAAAAACAGAGGGCGGCATTATCACCACTCCCTTTGGGGATTCCAAAGAGAGGGGGACAAGTTTAACCTCTGCAGGAGTTTTGTGAGCAGTGTCCACTGGGGGAAGCACTGAATCAATACCCTTAGTCACACTGGCCACACTTCATTCCTGAGCCATCCACTTTTTGATTTTTTGATTATTGCTGTCCCTATAGCCCTTCCTAACCCCAACAAAACTGCAGTCACTTTCTACTGCCACTAATTTGTTCCCTGGTTAGTTATCAGCCCCAGAACACCTCTACCAGGGTTTACATTGGAATAAGTCCTGGGTGAGTCTGGCCTGCATCTGATTTGTATTAAATGTTTCATCTAGGTGTATTTTGGAGTGAACGTGGAAACATGTTGAATTCTGTACCTAAGACGTCCGAGCTACTTAATCAAGTTTTTCCTTACAGATTCAATTATGTTTCTTCAAAAAAATAATACCTTTAAATTCTTAAGGATAGTTATCAAAAACTAAGAATTATAGGCTAGGAATAAGTCAAATTCAGCTGTACCATAAAAGGGAGCAATTCCTGTTGAACCAACGGGAAGTCATACTCAGCTATAGCAGGGATGAAGTTGGCCCATAGTGTTTTCTTTATATTGCACAAACATGGCCCAAATTAATCAATGAGTAATTCCACTGATGTGCTATTTAGAAATGACGATGCTGCTTAAATGGCCAAAATAAAACTAGATAATTAAGGCAAACCTGATTATTCCAACCTCAGTCCAAGTTCCATTGTGAGAGTTAATAGATGCTAGGAAGGTGGCTTAGCAAGCTAGCCTTATTTTTCAATTTACATCACCATTTAAATGTTTAATCCTTTTCTAATGTAACTGGTTTTTATACCTAACATCTTTATCTGACTCAACTTTCTCATTAATGTGAATTGTTTTGGATCAAATCTATTTTCCTTTCAGGAAAGTTTGTGTGCTGCTATCTCTTAATTCCAGATGAAAAGAAGTCCTTCACCTGCATCCAATTATGGTAAAAACAGAGCTACAGTACCAAGTTATCAATTAGCTGTCAAGTTACAGCAGCTTCCTAAATCATCCCCTAAAATCTCCAGTGATTTCTTCCTAACCACATCCGAATTTTTGCTCATTGTTGCAAAGTGCTGAATTCAATCAACCCAATACTACTTCTGGGTCCCACGCTTTAACTCAAAGATATGCACCTGCCAGCAATCGATGAAAGGACACATTGATTTTAAGGTTCTTACCACAGACACAGGAGAATCTCATGTGCAAATTTATTTATGTCGTCTGAGTCACGGAATGTCAGTATCTATTACTTGTCAAGGTTAGCGATGTAGCAGCAAAATTATTGGTATAACTTCCAGAAATTCCACCACTGATAGCTATTACTAATAAGATGCACCAAACATATGTCATAAACCCAGTTCACAGCTACTTACAGAGAGAAAACTAGGAGACATGTTCATTGTAAGTCACACCCATGCAATGCCATAGAAGTTATCTTAGTTACTTTAAAGTTTGTGGGGGTTTGTGGGTGTAACTGAGCGCAGAGTTTGGACCAAGTTATTCCCATCCTGCTTTCCCTGGCCCTGCAATTCAGAAATTTTATCCAAACATCTTTCCAAAAGGCTAGTGTATATTTAGAGTTAAGCTTTACATACAAAACAAGTAATTTTATTATAAAATCCTTTTTCATACACACAGCTAATGTCTCAGAGGATATGGCTTAATGATTGATTAATTATTTTCACAGCACAACATTTAAGCTGATGTATGTATTGTGCTGAAAGGGAGGGAATAGCTGAACATACACATTTAGTATTAGTAGACAGTCTCCACCCATTGATTAATGATGGCTGTCAGCAGTGATACCAACTGAACACACTTGCATGTCTCGCTTAAATTTGTTTGCTAAAACCCATTCAGTAGAATTAGTGACCTGAGAGGAGCTCACTTTCCCCTCATTTCTCCAAACTGGAGGCCTCATACCCAATATGAAGACATCACGGTAGAAAATGATATATATTTCATAAATTGTTAGACCGATGACCTTAAGGTGACCTATAACAGAAATGTCAAGTTTCAGTTTTGTACTTTTCCTGTAATCACAAGGTCTACAAAAAATGAATGAAACAATTTTCCAGATTCTAGTTCTAAAAGGCACATACATTTCCTGCTTTCTGTGACCTACTGAAATCAGACAAGAAAGAGCAGACTTTTTTTGTCGTCTCTTCTAGAGCGTTGAAAGGTAAAACTTGGGATTTCTCTCCTTCCCTCCCTTTCAGCACCTCATACTTAATGTGAGCTGGATTTCTATACTGTAATGCGATGAGAACATGGATGTTAACTGTATTTGTTACCCCAGCCTGGATCATTCCTTGCCACTCCCAAACCTGGAGGGTCCACAGAAGTAATCAGGGCTCTTTGAAAGGCCAGAATCATCTACATGAAGTTCTGCAGTCTGGTCTCCCATGGCTCTCCCCTATTCCTTGGCACTCCAACAGAGCCAGGCTTCCCATGATTTCCTGAGACCTTGGGGTTGGGATGGACTGAACTGATGACATCCCAGAGAAGATAACATTGCCTCAGGGTGTTACTGTCTTTTCTTGAGAATCTCCATGCAGCCCACTGGAGGGGTGTATGTCTCTCCAACTTCCCCCTCAACCCTGCCTCCCTCTCCTGTCCTCGCCCTGCTTGGACTCCAGATCCATGGATACCTTCCTCAGGGTTTTGAGGAAATCTTGTAAGGTGCCACAGAAGCCCTCCTTTAGAAGGAGGGTCGCACACACAGTGTTCATCCATGTATGGCTCTAGGAAGGACAACCTGGACCCTGATACATGCATCATTATTATATTAGTCACATTTATAAATGCTATACCATAGGCCAGATGGACTCCAATGGGAACCTCGCCTTGTATGTACATCCGAAATTACAATTTGGCCCCAAATATGTAAAAGTTTTACTTCTCAATATACTACTACACTAATGTACTATCCATACACACTCACCAATAGTGTCAGAAGACAGACAATGCTCTATATCAGTTAATTTGCTTGACTTAACTCTACAGGGATTTTAGTGTTGCCAAGTAACGGAATTTAGGTGCAACATTGAAAGATACCATACCATGCCTATAGCATATTCAGCCCTGTAACCTGTGTCTTTTTTAATTTCCCATAATGCACCTAACTGTAACAATATCTGAACAGCCCTGTGGGGGACAGGACAGAGGAAACAGAATGACTTCTTTTCCCAGGCTTTGAATAAAAATGTTAAATTTAACTTAACCTTTATTTTAACGAACAAACAGAATGACAAGCATATTAGCATAAAAGCAGGAAATTAAAAAAGCCTTTGAAAGCCTAAATTAAAACATTTGAAAAAATATACATTTTAATTCATAGTATTTTCTCACTTATAGCACTAAAACTATTTTGCTACTTTTAACACTACCATGCCAATTCCGCTATGGCTTTGTTGACAGCAAAGTTGTGTTTAAGAATGTTGTCCAAAGCCCACTGAAGCCCAAAGTGTGGTTCTACTTCAAGAAGTGTCTTTTTTGGAATTCCACACTTGTTTCTTTTGGTCCATCTCAATGATTTCCAGATCAAATTTACTTAGTTTCCACATATAAAAAGATGTTTTTTCTTAACTGCCAGCCCTGTAACCTCAACCTAGGTCCTAGGTTCTGAATGTCAAGCTAGGTTCTTTTTCGCTTACGTAGGAGTATCAGTAAAAAAATGTTTCAACAAACCAAATTCTGTCCTCAGCTATACCTCTTCAACTCCATAGCTTTCAAGTTCTGCACTGAAATACACATGCACCTGCATATGTGTATTTGGCCCTGCAGTTGGAACGTAGTTAACAATTTTGTTGATTATGTCTAAGACCAAACATAGCCCAAATCACTTTTCCATTGCTGTGGTATGTCTACTATAGGGTGACCAGACAGCAAGTGTGAAAAATCGGGACAGGGGATGGGGGGGTAATAGATGCCTGTAGAAGAAAAAGCCCCAAATATCAGGTCTGTCCCTGTAAAATAGGGACATCTGGTCACTCTCGTCTACTAACAGGAGTAAAATGCAGTAAAAACTCATTTTGTTATTAAAATAAACAGATGCAATTTGGAATAAAAATGTAGAGAGCAGATCTTGTGGGTAGGAAGGTGCTCTTTTTATATAGTCCTATTTCAGTTCATAGCTACGCTTTACATTTCTTAATGCAAAAGCTTTCATCTATCTCCCACAGCTAAATGTACCTTTCTGATTTTCTCTAAGGCGCTCCTGACAAATTAAACAAAAAAGACCAACAGACTTGCAAAAACAACTTGACATTAAAAAATCCCTTTTAGCTGGTTTTTGAGAGACTATTGAGTAGTAAAAGTCTTTCATAACAATAGAACAGAAAGAGTGTAAGAAAATAGTCATATGCAAGTTTTAAGATTATATAATACAAAAATACTTTTGTTTTTATACTGTACACATGCCCATAATATTTGAGAGCCTCACAGGCTGCTATAATTAATCCATGAACCCATATGTCATATTAAAAGTAAATATTCTCCAAACTATCACTTTCTGCAGCTAATGAACTGTTTCCCTTAATTCTGCTTGGCTCAATGATCTCTAACAACCTCTATTGCAAACAGTTGCACAAACTTTTATTATAATAGCACCATTAAAAAGAGGACGAATAACCTTGTGGTTAGCACCATATCAGGAAATAAGAGAGCTGGGTTTTATAATCCATAACAATATTATCTAAATACTTACCTAACTCACAGGGGGCTTGATGATAAATCCATTTATGTTTGTAAAATTCTCTGAGCTTCTAAGATGGAAAGTGCTATGAAAATGAAGTGTTATCTAATATAATATAAATACTCAGATGTTTACATACATACACACACACACACACCCCCCGAGATAGAATAGTGATACCCTAGCACTGCCTATTGTTTAGGTTGCACAACACTTCCCATCATAATACTCTGTTTTAAGTTGATTATAACTGCCCATCTTTAACTATTTGAGCTTCAATTTTTCATGTCAAGTGTCTGCCTGAGGTTAAATCTTTTGGGATAATGTCGGCAAAAAGGCTCAGCTATTTCTCAGAAAGCATTTAAGGAAAAAAAAATAGTTTTGCCTATGTTCAAATTCTTACAACTGTTTAAGTGAGAAGCTCTACCATGTCCATGCATTGGAGCAGGGATTTGGAATTTGGCAGGCAGGTCACCTTGGTGTCAGAAATGTGTCTTCTATGATCCTAGTGAGAAATCAACCTAAATTTGGTAAGTGATGAGCCTCTGAAAGTCTCAGTTCACATGTGCTTGGTGGAACTGGACAGCTAAATTCTCCAAAGATTCCACCTGCACTGAGTATGCTTCAGCCCAGTCTGCTGTGGCTGAACAGAACCTTTTTTATAGGCTCATAGACTTTAAGGTCAGAAGGGACCATTATGATCCTCTAGTCTGACCACCTGCACAATGCAGGCCATAGAATTTCACCCACTCACTCCTATAATAAACCCCTAACCTATGTCTGAGTTACTGAAGTCCTCAAATCATGGTTTAAAGACCTCAAGCTGCAGAGAATCCTCCAGCAAGTGACCTGTGCTCCACGCTGCAGAGGAAGGTAAAAAACCTCCAGGGCCTCTGCCAATCTTCCCTGGAGGAAAATTCCTTCCTGTCCCCAAATATGGTGAACAGCTAAACCCTGAACATGTGGGCAAGACTCACCAGACAGCACTCAGGAAAGAATTCTCTGCAGTAACTCAGATCCCATCCCACCTAACATCCCAGTTGCTGGGCACCAAGCACCAGAACAGAGAGCAGGGACACTGTCTCTCCCATGCTTTCAGTGTCCCCGTTGGCTTCTAGTCAGTGAGAAGGAGAATGCAGAAGGAGGAGAGCCAGGTCTTTAGGCAATTTTGAAGGGGGAGACTGGCGCAAGAAGCAGGCAAGTATTGGGGCATGGACATCCTTAATTCTGGCATTTGCAAACATTTGAGTGCTTGACTTGGCTACTTTAACATTCTTTTAATGTAGTTATTGTGTGTAACATTATATATAGATACACACAATCTGGATTGTGGACAGGGGTAAAACAACTTGCTCAAGATCACAAAATATGTCACTGAGTGGGTCAGGAACATAACTCTGGCTTCCAGTATCATGCTCTGATAATTGCAAAAATAAGTACACACACACACACACACACACACACACACATCTCCTCAGTTCAAAATTTATATAAACAGATATTTACAGGGATAAAGTGACATAGCTCCTTTAACTTTAATACAGTGATGACAATTCACACCAGCTGAGGATCTTCCCCTTCATATAAATATATTTTTTAAATTATAAGAAAGTATTTAATGTACTATGGACACCACTCTGCTTCACACAGTTCTATTGCCTTTCTAACTAGGGGAAGACAATTCAAGAAAAAAACATCAGAAATTGTTGAGTGCCTAAAACTACAAAGTGAGACTATGAAGCTTGGTAATTGAAAGGTGTAGGAGTAAGCAGCAGTTGAAATGTTGCTAACCAATATGGTACCAGACTCAGCAAGGCCTGAGTCACGGCATGATAGGCAATTAGTGTTTAAAGTTGATAATGGGAAAAAACCTTATTTTGTTTGTTTTTTTATTTTGCACATCACATTTTACACAATTAGTTCAGTCATGCTTTTTCTTCCCACACCCCCTCAAGCACCCACCATGCAAAACCTCCTGAAACAAATATACCATTTGCTAGTAATATTTTCTAACAAAAAAGATCTTTGTTCACTAGTTTCTACACAGTCAACTAAATCTTTACAGAAACTGAATGAAGCTACTTTCTTCCTCAAGCCTGTTTAATAAAGCTATAAAGCTATCATAGTAAATGTGAAGCCTTAAAAATGCCAAACAATACAATTATCTCCTGCTATAAACAGGGCTTTGCAGCTGTGCTCTGGCTCTGCTACAGCTCCAGGCAAAAACCTGCAGCTCCACTGCTCCGGAGCTGCTCTGCCTTGCAGCTCCAGGCTCCTCTCCAAAGCCCTGACTATGAGGGCTGGTCTACACTACGGGGTAAAACCGATTTTAGATACGCAATTTCAGCTACGTGAATAACATAGCTGAAGTCCAATATCTAAAATCGATTTACTCACCCGTCCTCACCGCGCGGGATCGATGTCCGCGGCTCGCCATGTCGATTCCGGAACTCCGTTGGGGTTGGTGGAGTTCCGGAATCGATATAAGCGCGCTCAGGGATGGTTATATCCCGTTTAGATTAGACGCGATATATCGATCCCTGAGCAATCGATTTTAATGCGCCGATACGGCGCACAGTCTAGACATGGCCTAACACACACACAGTAGCAGAAATACACATCGTTTATGCATGACTGGTAGAGCAGTGGAGGGCTACAGTTCAAGTGAAGGGCCTCAAGTGCCAGCCCTTTCTCAAATGAGTAGAGGAAGTCAACAGTGTCACAGCCTCAACAAAGCTGCTCAACGCTCACCATACTGCTTCTGAGCATGGTTCCCACATGATGGACCCCTGTGGTCATAACCTTCCCTTGCTCTGAGTATGCTCCAGCATTGTCTCTTTCCTTAACCTATCAGAGAATCATAGAACTGGAAAGGACCTCGAGAGATCATCTAGTCCAGTCCCCTGCACTCGTGGCAGGACTAATGATCTCTTAGACCATTCCTGACAAGTGTTTGTCTAACCTGCTCTTAAAAGTTTCCAATGATGGAGATTCCACAACCTCCCTAGGCAATTTATTCCAGTTCTTAACCACTTTGACAGTTAGAAAGTTTTTCCTAATGTCTAACCTAAATCTCCCTTGCTGCAATTTAAGCCCATTGCTTCTTGTCCTATTTTCAGAGGTTATCTGGGATGCTATCCGGCATGCTTCCTGGGCACAGAGTCTCTGCTTCCCCTTCACGAAATGGGACTTGACAGTCCAGCTGCACCAGGACCAGTGCTGACCCCCCACTCGTGGTTGCTTCAGCACAGCCTTTCCCAGAATTGCAAGTTGTGAGCACTCTGGGTTACAGTTTACTTCTCCAAAGACACATAAAACAGAGACTTGCCAGAAGTTTCCAAAACCAACCACTCTTGAGACAGCACAAGAAATATATGGATTCAGACAAAACAATAAAACACCTTTATGCATCCCCACCTCGGTTTCCTCACTACTCTGGAATCTTTTTGGGAATTTGGGTTAGTGTCTTCTAAGCAGTCCAGGATCCTTCCCCTTTCCCTGCCCTCTTGCACATGGCTTCTCCTCTGAAACCTGGTGTCTATCTGGTCTTGTCTCATCTGTATCTGAGATGGCCAGTTATAGCTTCCAGTCCCCTTTGTCAGGTGACAGCTTAAGCAGATGATCAAAGTCCTTCACCACGTCGGCCATTGCTTAGTTATCAGCCACGCTCACCAGTCTGTTTCTTCTTCTTTGTCAAAAGGGGCTTCCTTGTGAATCCAGGCTTAATAACCCTCCATTGTTAGTCCTGCGCACCATGCTTTGGAATTTCACAGTCCAACATGGAGGTAAAAGGACCACAGAGATAGCAAGCAAGCCCCAAAGTGGAGTTTGCAGCCTGAAACAGATAAAGAAAAGGAGAGTCCCTGACATCAAACTGCAATTAATAAATTGTACATAGACAGATTCCTCAAGTAATCGTACGTGAGATGACTAATGAGATTAACATGATTTGCCAGGGGAAGAGTCAACATGGTTTTTGTAAAAGGAAATCATGCCTCACCAATCTATTAGAATTCTTTCAGGGAGTCAACAAGCATGTGGTGACGGGGGATCCAATGGATATAGTCTACTTAGATTTTCAGAAAGCCTTTGACAAGGTCCCTCACCAAGGCTCTAAAGCAAAGTAAGCTGTCATGGAACAAGAGGAAAGGTCCCCTCAAGAATCAATAACAGTTAAAAGATAGGAAACAAAGGGTAGGAATAAATGGTCAGTTTTCAGAATGGAGAGAGGTAAATAGTGGTATCCCCCAAGGATCAGTATTGGGACCAGTACTGTTCAACATATTAATAAATGATCTGGGGGAAAAGGGTAAACAATGAGGTGGCAAAATTTGCAGATGATACAAAACTACTCAAGATAGTTAAGTCCAAAGCAGATTGCGAAGAGCTACAAAAGGATCTCTCAAAATTGGGTGACTGGGCAACAAAATGGCAAATGAAATTCAGTGTTGATCAATGCAAAGTAATGCACATTGCAAAACATAATCCCAACTATACATATAAAATGATGGGGTCTAAATTAGCTGTTACTCAAGAAAGAGATCTTGGAGTCATGGTGGATAGTTCTCTGAAAACATCCACTCAATTTCCAAGGGCAGTCAAAAAAGCAAACAGAATGTTGTGAATCATTAAGAAAGGGATAGATAATAAGACAGAAAATATAATATCACCTCTGCATAAAGCCATGGTACGCTCACATCTTGAATACTGTGTGCAGATGTGGTTGCCCCACCTCAAAAAAAGATATATTGGAATTAGAAAAGGCTCAGAAAAGGAGTATGGAATAGGTTTCATCTGAGGAGAGATTAATGAAAAACTGGGATTTTTCAGCTTGGAAAAGAGACAACTAAGAGGGGATAGGATGGAGGCCTATAAAATCATGACAGATGTGGAGAAAATAAATAAGCACGTGTTATTTATTCCTTCTCATAACACAAGAACTAGGGATCATGAAAAGAAGTTAATAGGCAGCAGATTTCAAACAAACAAAAGGAAGTATTTCTTCACATGATGAACAGTCAACTTATGGAACTCCTTGTCAGAGGGTGTTGTGAAGGCCAAGACTATAACAGGGTTCAAAAAAGAACTAGATAAATTAATGGAGGATAAAGGCCCAGCTTGAGGCTGTTTCCCCTGATTCCCCCAAATCAGGCCCCGTGCCTAAGAGGGCCCTGCGTCCTAGAGGAAGAGCACCTAACTTTTTAATTTTTACTCACCCAGCAGCGGTCTGAGTCTTTGGCAGCATTTTGGCGGCGGGTCCTTCACTCGCTCTGGGTCTTTGGCGGCATTTCAGCAGCAGGTCCTTCAGTGCCCCAGAAGACCAGAGTGGGTGAAAGACCCGCCGCCGAATCGGGCCCCGCAGTTCCTAAAGCCAGCCCTGGGAGGACAGGTCCCTCAAAGGCTATTAGCCAGTATGAGCAGGGATCATGTCCCTAGCCTCTGTTTGCCAGAAACTAGGAGTGAGCAACAGGGAATGGATCACTTGATGATTACCTGTCCTGCTCATTCCGTCTGAAGCACCTGGAATTGGCTACTGTCAGAAGACTAGGCTAGAAGGATCTTTGGTCTGACCCAGTATAGCTGTTCTTATGTAATGTGAATAAATGTTGCAGGAGTTAGTCCAACATTTTTTCACTACGTGAAAGTAAAGATCTCCCCTGAATTGATTTATTTATTTTCTGGACCCCAACTCTGCAATCTAATTCACTGCATGGACAGTTTTGCCCAGTAGTAGTTCCGGTTGAGTCAATAGTAGTCTGAATAGGCACTGAGGCCCCACATCCATACAAATCAGACTACAAGATGGGGCAACATTTTCTAACTTTACAAATACCACTTGTGTGGTGCTTTCAAAATACAGAAATTGTAAACGATAAACATATTGAAACAATAAACTAGGCAATACACTAGCAATAAAAAAACTAGCAATAAACTAGGCAAATACAACTTAGATGGGGCTACTATAAGGTGGGTGCATAACTGGGTGGATAACCGTACTCACAGAGTAGTTATTAATGCTTCCCAATCCTGTTGGAAAGGTATAACAAGTGGGGTTTCGTAGGGATCTGTTTTGGGACTGGCTCTGTTCAATATCTTCATCAATGACTTAG
Source organism: Chelonoidis abingdonii (assembly GCF_003597395.2). Classification (NCBI taxonomy): domain Eukaryota; kingdom Metazoa; phylum Chordata; order Testudines; family Testudinidae; genus Chelonoidis; species Chelonoidis abingdonii. The sequence continues at coordinate 75,193,037 of NC_133769.1, read as the reverse complement.
ATATTGGCATAGAAAGTACGCTTATTAAGTTTGCAGATGATATCAAACTGGGAGGGATTGCCACTGCTTTGAAGGATAGAGTCATAATTCAAAATAATCTGGACAAATTGGAGAAATAGTCTGAGGTAAACTGGATGAAGTTCAATAAAGACAAATGCAAAGTGCTCCACTTAGGAAGGAACAATCAGTTTCNAAGATATGGAGAAATTGCAGAGGGTTTAGAGAAGAGCAACAAGAATGATTAAAGGTCTTGAGAACATGACCTATGAAGGAAGGCTGAAAGAATTGGGTTTGTTTAGTTTGGAAAAGAGAAGACTGAGAGGGAACATGATAGCAGTTTTCAGGTATCTAAAAGGGTGTCATAAGGAGGAGGGAGAAAACTTGTTCATCTTAGCCTCTAAGGATAGAACAAGAAGCAATGGGCTTAAAGTGCCACAAGGGAGCTTTAGGTTGGACATTAGGAAAAAGTTCCTAACTGTCAGGGTGGTTAAATACTGGAACAAATTGCCTAGGGAGGTTGTGGAATCTCCATCTCTCAATTACCTCTCGAGGTCCCTTCCAGTCCTGGAATCTATGAAAAAAACAAATCATTGTTGTTTCTATCCTACTCAAACCTGAAGGTCTCTGGTGTGTCTTCACATAATAGCATTTAGATAAATGACAAAAAAAAATATATTATAGTTCAAGGAAAACAAACTGTTGAGCATAAAATAGCTGAAATGAAATACCCAAATGCTGACTGTGATGCACAAGCGTAGAGAAATCACACATCTTAAAAAACTATTGTTTTCCATCGTCTAAATTTACCACGGCAGTCAAGTTATCTTAATATTATTCTTTGGAAGCAGCAAATGTGAAAGCTAATTTAACGTCAGACAATCTTTCATTAAGTATCTTTTTATACTAGGCAATAATTCAAAGCAAAATGTGAAAATCCATACTTCTGTTAACATGGATAGCTATGGTCTTGACATGTCAGGAGTTAGGTTTGTAATTAACAAGAAAAGAGAAAAATGCTACCCTGGGTTAGGGGTGAAATTTATGTTTCCAAGGCTAAATATACCACAAATAGAGGAATTTTATATTGCATGTCTCTTTATCATTTTAAAATAAAGTCAAATTGTCTGTAAAAACCATAGACAAATCAATCCCAGGAAATGCTGTGAATAATTAAAGCAATTATGTAGCTTTGGTAATAAAAGATAATTTATATCTCAAGATAGGAATGGTTCATTTTATGTCTAGGGCAACTAATGATGTCTGAACTTTGACTACTTCAGAATAATGGAATTTTAATTCAAACTCCTATTACAATTGCCTGGCTTCAACCTCTTTGAAAAATAGGCTTAAATCGCCTGTCATATCTTTAAGTTAACAAATCTTTAGTATGTCATAAGGAGAATGTAATATTTCAAGAAAAATTGGTTAGAGCCAGCTCAGTTCCTGGGTTCTTCTCCCCAGAAAAGCTTTGAAGGACAGTGAACAGAAAAGGAGGATTATGGATACATATACTTGTACAGCAGCAGAAGTAACTCTGACCGTGACCATGTCACTTTTTATAAAGGATTCAAATCTACCATCCTCAGCCTAGCAAAACATAATGGGTAGGCTTCTGCTCCTACTGAAGTCAGTTGCAAAACTCTTTTTGATTCCAATTCCTTCTTTCCACCTTACTTTTAAGTGACCCATCCTCCTGTCTCTACTCAGAATTAATTCTCAATTACATTAACAGGAATCAGAGTAGCAGCCATGTTAGTCTGTATCCGCAAAAAGAACAGGAGTACTTGTGGCACCTTAGAGACTAATAAATTTATTTGAGCATAAGCTTTCGTGGGCTACAGCCCACTTCATCAGATGCATGCAGTGGAAAATACAGTAGGAAGATATATATAAAATATATATATATACACACACACACACAGAACATGAAACAATGGATGTTACCATACTCTCTCTAACAAGAGCAATCAGTTAAGGTGAGCTATTACCAGCAGGAGAGAAAAAAAACTTTTTGTAGTGGTAATCAAAATGGTCCATTTGCAGCAGTTGACAAGATGGTGAGAGAGAAACAGTAGGGGGGAATAAATATGGGGACATAGTTTTACTTTGTGTAATGTCCCATCCACTCCCAGTCTTTATTCAAGCCTAACTTAATGGAGTCCATTTTAAAAATTAATTCCAATTCAGCAGTCTCTTGTTGGAGTCTGTTTTTTGTTGTAATATTGCGACTTTTAGGTCTGTAATCGAGTGACCAGAGAGATTGAAGTGTTTTCCAACTAGTTTTTGAACGTTATAATTCTTGACGTCTGGTTTGTGTCCATTTATTCTTTTATGTAGAGACTGTCCAGTTTGGCCAATGTACATGGCAGAGGGACATTGCTGGCACATTAGTAGATGTGCAGGTGAATGAGCCTCTGATAGTGTGGCTGATGTGATTAGGTGCTATGATGGTGTCCCCTGAATAGATACGTGGACACAGTTGGCAACGGGCTTTGTTGCAAGGATAGGTTCCTGGGCTAGTGTTTTTGTTGTGTAGTCTGTGGTTGCTGGTGAGTATTTGCTTCAGTTTGGGGGGCTGTCTGTAAGCAAGGACTGACCTGTCTCCTAAGATCTGTGAAAGTGATGGATCATCCTTCAGGATAGGTTGTAGATCCTTGATGCGCTGGAGAGGTTTTAGTTGGGGGCTGAAGGTGATGGCTAGTGGTGTTCTGTTACTTTCTTTGTTGGGCCTGTCCTGTAGTAGGTGACTTCTGGGTACTCTTCTGGCTCTGTCAATCTGTTTCTTCACTTCAGCAGGTGGGTACTGTAATTGTAAGAACATTTGATAGAGATCTTGTAGGTGTTTATCTCTGTCTGAGGGGTTGGAGCAAATGCGATTGCATCGTAGAGCTTGGCTGTAGGCAATGGATCCTGTGGTGTTGTCTGGATGAAAGCTGGAGGCATGTAGGTAAGTACTCCTATTAACAGGAATGTTCCTGCGTAAGGACTGCAGGATCAGTAGGATTTATAGTTAATCATTGTGGTGTAAAACGGGTTGTAGGAGATTATAAAAAGGCTACTTAAAGAAAATTAACAGGATTTGGTAAATCTGCTACATTCATTTAAGTATATAGATTTTCTATTTCTGTTGAAATAAAGCTATTACTGCAGCCTCATACTCATACCTCCCAAAACACTTGAGGTATGTACTAATGGCCCATGAAAATATGACCTATCGAGACTAATTGTTTAATAATCCTGTGGTGGATGTTCTTGATGAATCAGAATGTTCACTGCACGCTACTCTTTCAGGAATATTGTTCACGGCAGAGCGATTAAACACTGAAACATAGCCAAGGCATTGGATACTCATAAAAGCTGCTTGTTGCCAGGATGCCATTAACATTATTCTTATTATATGACAGTGAAGAGATTAGTCAAACCATAACCTCATTTTGTTTTAATAATCCATTTTCTTGCCGTGGGAGGATAAAAAGTTAAGAGCTGCTACTTCCTTGGACTGTCCATTGACAGATGGGCCTAGACAAGTAATTGTGAAGGCAATTTCTAAAAACAAATACAGTAGAACCTCAAAAATTATGGACTAACCGGTCAACCAGACACCATGTAAAACTGGAAGTAACCAATCAGGCAGCAGCAGAAACCAAAAAAAACTCCAAACCCAACCAAACCCGCAAATACTGCACTGTGCCTGTATTGCATCTTAAAGGTAGGCACAGCTGGGCTACCTGTCCCCACCAACACTACCACCCATGGGGCGGCCACTTACCAGCCCAAGGTAGCCAAGGCCAGCAGAGCAGGAGCAACGCTGGGGTCTGCACCACTTTCACCCCTCCACCTCCCTGCCAGGAGGGGGACGCACTGTTTTTACCAGCCCTCCTCTGGCTGGGAGGGGGATAGGCTGTTTTTTACTGCCCCTCCCCTGGGAGGAGGACACACACACACACACACACACACACACACAGAGGAGTGAAACAAGCTTCTCACACCAGCACTGAGTAGGGAGCACAGCTGATGGTGAAACCTGGCCTGGGGTCTCAGCCACTAGATCTGGAGCCCAAACTATGTTTTGTTCAGAGTTACTAACGTTTCAGAGTTACGGATAACCTCTATTCACAAGGTTCTACTGTAACTACCTTTGCACGCTGACCACTCCCTAGGAGTACTGTAACTGGACACATAGGGTCAAATTCTTGGATCTGTGCAACCTATTGACTTCACTCATCACTGGCTTCATTGGCATTGTACAAGTGTCAGTAGGGTGACCAGATGTACCAATAAAATCAGGACTGTCCCGATATTTAACCCTTTGTCCCATGTCCTGATCAATGTATGATCAGGGCGCCATTTGTCCCGATATTCAGGTAAGGAGGCGAGCAGGAGGGAGGTGCTGATCCTGTGGGTGCTCCGGGGCTGGAGCACCCACAGAGAAAAATTGCAGCCAAGCTCCCCCCTCGTCTCCTTCTCCCCCGGTCCCCACTCCTCCCCCCCTCCAGCACTTCCCGCCACCTAACAGCTGTTTGGCAGTGCTTAGCACTTTCCAGGAGGGAGGGAGGAGGAACAGGGATGCGGTGTGCTTGGGGAGGAGGTGGAGAAGAGGCAGGGCAGGGGTGGAGAATTGGGGGAAGGGAGTGGAATGAGGGTGGGGAGAGGGAGGTGCAGGGGTGGGAAGAGGTGGTGGGTGGGCGAGCACCCACCCAGCAGAGGGGAAGTCAGTGCCGTAGGGTTGAGTGGCAGGCAGCGGGATGAAGAGGCGAGTGGTCGGTGGGAGAGTGAGCAGGTGGGGAGGCAAGCGGTGGGTGGGCGACTGAGCAAGCCAGTGGCAGGCCAGGGGATGAGGAAGGGCTTGATAGAGGGGGCGAGTGGGGGCGGAGCCTGGGAGGAGCGGGTGTGGACTGTGAGCAGGACTGATGGCACCCCAGTGCATCCCAATATTTTAGTGTGGTGATCTGGTCACCCGGAGGCCTGGTCTACACTGAGGGAGGGGGGAAATCGATCTAAGATACACAACTTCAGCTATGAGAATAGCGTAGCTGAAGTCGACGCATCTTAGGTCGAATTAAAATTACTTACTTCACATCCTCGAGGCGCACCATGGCTCCCCCGTCGACTTTGCTTCTGCCTCTCGGCAAGCTGGAGTTCAGCAGTCAACAGGACAGCAATCGGGGATCCATTTATCACGTCTACAGTACATGCGATAAATTGATCCCTGACAGATCGATCGCTACCCCCCGATCTGGCGGGTAGTGTAGAAGTGTCAGTGAGGGCAAGACTATGCCTAGAAAACTAAAGAGTATTTCCATATTGGCAAGATCATACATTTTTCTCTGCCACAATCCATTAAAATCTCCTTCTTGTTGTGTATTCCTTAATAGTGTAACAATCTGATAATAAATCAGGCATCTCTACCGACAGCATTTAGCTTTCTTGCACTGACATACAGCGGAGGGAATTAGAGCCTATAAAATTAAAAAAAGGCACAAGTACCTTAAACCTATTCATTTCAAACTCTGAATTACATCATCCACTGCTTAGAATAACTTTTGTTTTTCTTCCATAACAAAATACAGAGGAACACACTCCTTTCACAACTGTAATATCATTTCATATTGATATGACTTATAATGCTATCCCCTGAACCTTGCATAAAGCCTGAATAAACATTTAATACTAAGCACTGCAATTATGTTTGTGTGTATCCATTGTACCTTTGCTTCCCTTGTACAAACAGTCATAAATCTCAGGCCATCACATATTTCACTTTACTCCAGCCACAGTGTATTAAACTAAAATTTCTATTGATAAGTGTGTCCACACTACCAATAGTGCAGTGTTCTCTGTAATCTCAGGGGGAAATTGCTATTATTTATTATTTTCATTACAGTAACAGCCAGAGATGCCAATCAGATCAAGGCCTCATTTTGCTAACAAGGGTCTGTCCGTGCTACAAAGAATTTATGATCTAAACTGAGACAAGACACAATCAGTCGGCAACATAATGAAACAATTGGATGAGAAGTGATGAAGTTAACAATGAGAAAGATGCACAGTGCCATTTAGAGAGGACCCATGTGTCATAAGCATAAGTCCCAATTCTGAACCTTAGCAACCAAAATGTGGGTGCCTGCATGAACCCTCCAAGCTTAATTACCAGCTTGGATCTGATAGCGCTGCCACCAGCCAGAAATTCCAGTGTCTGACTCACTCTGGTCTCCCCAAAACCTTCCCTGGGGGACCCCATGACTCAGATGCCCTGAGTCTCATGATAAATGGAAATAACCCACTTCCCTTCCCCCTCTTTACCTCCTCCCAGATCTTCCCGCCCTGGGTACTCTAGGAGATTACCCTGCTTCAATTCCTTGAAACACAAACACCGAGAGATCAAGTGTCTCTCCCCCCTCACCCAGAGGCTATACAAATTCAAGCTTAGTAACTCTAACACAAAGAGATTTCCCCCTCCCTTCGTTCCTTAGCCTTAACCAGAGAAAAAAAATCAAACAGGTCTTAAAAAGAAAGCTTTATATAAAAAGAAAGAAAAAGACATAAAAATGGTCTCTGTATCAAGGTGACAATATACAGGGTCAATGGCTTAAAAGAAAAATGAATAAACAGCCTTATCCAAAAAGAAATACAATTTAAAACATTCCAGCAAACTACACACATGTAAATACAAAAACAATATAAAAACCTATATTGTCTTATACCTGTACTTACAACTGGGAAACAGAAGATTAGAAAGCCTGAAGATAGAAAGATCACTCTCAGAGCCGAGAGAGCCACAGAGACACACACAAAAGATACACACCCAAAACTTCCCCCCCTTTGAGATTTGAAAAATCTTGTTTCCTGATTGGTCTTCTGGTCAGGTGTTTGGTTCCCTTTGTTAACCCTTAGCTATCTGTTTATGACACCATGACCATTCATTGAAAAGCAATATAATAATATTGTGCATAAAAAAAAACGTATGTAATGCTTCTGGGGGGGATGGCTTGAGGATATCATGATTCTTTCTATATTATATTATTGCTATTATGTATTTGTATTACCATTGGGGCCTTGTTATACTGGATGCTGTGCTAGACATAATAAAAACATTGTGTGCCCCAAAGAGCATCCAAACTAAGTGGGTACAAGGAGCAAGGGGAGAGGGAGAGATGAGAAGGATATTCATTTAAAGAGCTTCTTTTTGGTCTAATTTATAGATGTGAAAACTGAGGCACTGAGTGGTTAAGTAACTGATCAAAGATCACACGGGAAGATGGTGGTAAGGCTGTGGTTAGAACCAAGGAGTCTTGGCAGGCTCATGGTCCTTATTTCCTAATCAGTAGGCCACATTCCCTCCACTGCAGAACCCCACAATCTACAGGCCCAAACGTGTTGTATCCAGAGACAGTTAAAATGTGAATGTGTCACAGTCCTTTTAAAATAATAGTGACCAGCCAATGTAAGGAACAGCCCTTGGGCCACTCAGAGAAAAGATCATTAGGGACACCTCAGTGAAAGGGATGCTGTCTGGCGCAAACTCTCCTATTTATTGTGGCTACTATCTTGCTCCACAGTTTCAAGAGAGCCACTGGAATCTCTGTGGCTGTTCTCAAATACAGGGCTAGTTCAGTTAACATGTGTTCTTTCCCTGCTCTAACACAGCCCTAGGAAATACAAATTTAATTCTTTGATTGTGTAAAGACAGACATATAGAGGCAAGCACACACACTGGGGCATAACTTCATACCATGCTTGTGCAAGTCAGACCTCTCAGGCTTATGCAGGAGAGATGAAACTGTGGCCACGTCTACACTACGGGATAATATTGAATTAGCTAAATTCGGTTTTATAAAACTGATATTATAAATTCGATTTCATGCGGCCACACTAGGCACAGTAATTCGGTGTTGTGCGTCCATGGTCC